>NW_006408617.1:9550700-9561363 GCF_000296735.1 Chrysochloris asiatica
CAACTCAGTGCCACACAACCACCTCCGCCACCCAAACCAGCAAACAGTTAGCAAATTAAAGAGACTCATTATAAAAGATGAGATAGAAGATGTCATAAAAAATTTTTTTAAACCCGAAAAACTGCCAACAACAATAAAAAAATCCCAGAACCAAATGGCTATACTGGACAATTCTAACAAACATGCAGAGAAGAGTTGAAATTAATCCTACTCAATCTTTACAAACACACACACACACACAAAAAGAGGAAGGAACACTACCAAATTCTTTTTATGAAGTCAGCATAAGGTGATACCAAGGATATCATGTTTGGTAAGGTGGAAGGTCAGAGAAAAAGAGGAAGATCCC
This sequence comes from Chrysochloris asiatica, assembly GCF_000296735.1. Taxonomy (NCBI): domain Eukaryota; kingdom Metazoa; phylum Chordata; class Mammalia; order Afrosoricida; family Chrysochloridae; genus Chrysochloris; species Chrysochloris asiatica. Next base: position 9,551,050 of record NW_006408617.1, read on the forward strand.
CCCCAGCGAGATGGCTTGGCAAAGTGGCAGCATCAGTGGGCTCAATGGTGGCAACAATTGTAAGGTTGGTCCAGGATCAGGCAGTGTTTCACTCTGTTGTGCATAGGGTCGCTATGAGTCGGTACCAATTCAATGGCACCTAAAAACAATAACAACAACAAAAAAAAACAAGCAAAGATATCACATACACAGAAAATTACAGACCAATATCCTTTATGAAAATGTAAGCAAAAATTTCCAACAAAATACTAGCCAACAGACTTCAGCAATATATTGAAAAAAAATCATACATCAAAATTAAGTGGGATTCATACCAAGGTTATCAGAGTGGTTTAAGAGTAGAAAATTAATCCATGTAAATCCACCACATAAATAAAAGAAAAGAATTATATGATCATATCAACTGATACAGAAAAGGTATCCAATAAAATTAAACACACTTTCTTGATTCAAAAAAAAAAGCTCTCAGAAATATAGGAATAGAAGGGAGTTTTCTCATTAAAATTAAGGGCATATATGTTTACCTCTGCTTTATTGACTAAACAAAGGCTTTCAATTGTGTGAATCATGACAAGCTATGGGCAATATTACAAAGTATGAGTATTCCAGAACACTTAATTGTGCTCATGAGGAATCTGTATCTGGACCAAGAGGCAGTTGTTCAAACAGAACATGGGAACACTGAATGGTTTAAAATTAAGAAAGGTGTGAGACAAAGTTGTATTCTCTCACTATACTTATTCAACCTATATGCTGAGCAAATAATCTGAGAAGCTGGGTTATATGAAGAAAAATGTGGCATCAGGATTGGAGGAAGATTCATTAACCTGCAATATGCTGATGATACAAACCTTTCTTGCTGAAAGTGAAGAGGACTTAAAATATTTACTGATGAAGATCACAGAGCACAGCCTTCAGTACAGATTACATCTCAATGTCAAGAAAACAAAAATCCTCACCACTGGACTAATAAACAACATTCTTATCAATGGCGAAAAAACTGAAGTTGTCAAGTACTTCATTCTTCTTGAATCAACCATCAACACTCATGGAAGCAGCGGTCAAGAAATCAAATGATGTATTGCATTAGGCAAATCTGCAGCACAAGACTTTTTTTTAAAGTGTTGGAAGAGCTAAGATGTCTGTTAGCTTGAGGACTAAGCATGCAAAAGCTGGACAGTGAATAAGGAAGACTGTAGAAGAATTGACACTTTTGAGTTATGGCGCTGGTAAAGAATATTGAAAGTGCTAAGGGCTGCCAAAAGAACCAACAGATCTGTGTTGGAAGAAGTGCAGCCAGAGTGCTCCTTGAAGGCCAGGATGGCCAAACTTCTTCTCTCATACTTCTGACATAATGTCAGGAGGGACCAGTTACTGGAGAAGGATATCATGTTTGGTAAGGTGGAGGGTCAGAGAAAAAGAAGACCCCCCAGCGAGATGGATTGGAAAAGTGGCAGCTCAATGGACTCAAGGTGTGGCAACAATTGTGACGTTGGCCCAGGATTGGGCAGTGTTTCATTCTGTTGTGCATAGGGTCGCTATGAGTTGGTACCAACTTGATGGCACCTAACAACAATGCAAAACTAAGGGGTCTTAGTGTGGTGCTATGTGTTAATGCGCCGGACTGCAAAGTCCTATGAACGGCAAGGTCAGTGGTTCAAGCTCACCAGCTGCTCCTTGGAAATAGTATACAGGGTCGCTATAGGTTGGAACTGACTTGACAGCACTTAACAACAACAACAATGCAAAACCAAGAACCAACATTATCCCCGATGGAGAAAGTCTGAGTGTTATCTCTGTAAAAACCATAATGAGACAAGGATGTCGACTGTCACAACTCTGACTCCACACTGCACTAGAAGTCCTAGCCAGAGCAATCAGACAAGAATGAGAAATTAAAAGCATCTAAATCAAAAAGGAAGATGCAAAACTGTATCTGCAGTTGCCATAATTCTATACAGAGAAGACATCTGAAGTCCTGGTGTGGCGCTGTAGGATAAGCACCTTGCTAACCACAAGGTTGGTGGTTCAAACTAAGTCGCTCCTTCGAGACCCTATACAGGGTCATAATGAATCAGACCTGACTTGATGGCACTAACAGCAACAACAGTCGTGTGAGAAGCCAAACCTCAAGAAATCGACAACCATCAGGCTGCAACTTCACAAAAACAGTCCACGACACATTCACTAAACTGAGCCTAGTCATCTCCCCAAAGCATGAAAGATGACAATGAAATAGATGATGCTGGGCCAAGCCACCAGGTTTTGGAGTGATTTGTAATATAACCATGGATAATTACCAAAACAGTGATCTACATGGTGAACATATCTAGCCAAGCACACACAGGGTTGTTAATTTGGATAATTCACCTCTTTGTTAGCTTGTTATTAACTCATTACTTGATGGTTACTTTTATGCTCCAAAACCCAAAAACTAAATCCACTGCCATCAAGTTGATTTCGACCTATAGAGCATCTTAGTGCCCTGACCCTATGTTGATGTTGTTGTTAAGTGCCATCGAGTTGGTTCCAACTCATAGTGACCCTATATAGGATTTCTGAGGAGCAACTGGTGAGTATGAAGTGCTGACCTTTTGGTTCACACCGACCTTGCGATCCGGTCCAGTTCTTATCCTATGGCACCACTTTGGGTTTCCGAGATTATAAATCTTTATGGGAGCAGACAGCTTCATCTTTCTCCTGCACAGCAGCTGGTGGATTTCAACTGCTGACATACAGCTAACTGCCCAATGCTTAACCTAAAGGCCACTAGGGCTCCTTTTATGCTCCAAAAAGGGGTTTTAATGCTTTTGTGCTCCAGCTATTTCTAAGGAGACAGCCAGTCTAGAAATCTCAGTAAAATCTAATTTTTAGAAAGCTTCTGTTTTACTATACTTGTCAAACCCTCAGCTATAAATATTCTACAAAACACTTAAGCAGTATGCAATGTAAATTAAATGCTCACTGTTCTGAAGCTGTTGGTAATTTATGTCTCTTTAACACCAACACATAGCAAAATAATACAATTCAAATTATGTACAACACTGTCAATTTCACTTTAATGAGAAATCGCAGGTATACTGACCTATATCATTTTTTCAGGTCACAGTGAATTGGCATTGCCCAGAAGCAGTGTCCCTACCCAAAATAAAGCATTTTTAGAATACTGTAAAATAAACACACACACAGAAAAACTGCAATTAAATTACCCAAATTTCACTTCATACCAACACTCCTACTTCAAAACTTATGCCAGATTAGCTATTTAAGAAAACTTGAGACAGGGGTCCCTGTTGTTTTGGATTGCTCCACACTAGTTTAAGTAGAGAAGTTTGAAAAGTGAAGAGTCAAAGACAATCTACATGGAAATAAAGAGGGGAGAAAAAAACCACAAAGTGCCTTAGATGGGCTAATCAGTCTCTCAAAAGTCAATACCACGCACAGTAGTGAATCAATTTTTCAAACAGTTTATCACGGCTAATTGAAAAATGTGCTACTTCAATTTATATTGTATCCACAATTGGAAAACTTGAAAATCATTACAGCGGAAAGAATCAAGACAAAACAAGGTCTGCCGTTGTTAAGTGCTACTGAGTCGATTCCGACCCCTAGCAACCCTGCATAGGGTTTTCAAGTAGCCACTGGTGAGCTTGAACCGCCAACTTTATGGTTCAAACTGACTTTGCTGTCCAGAACATGAGCCCACAGGGCCACTCCAGGACTCCAAACAAGGTCTACTCAGATCAAAAGGACCAAGGACCACAGGAGAAGGAAGTGAAAGCAAGCTGTCATGCCAGCTTTTGAGCTTGCTCTTTGGCCAGGGCAAAGCATGCCAATTATGACTTCAGAATGACTGGATTCTAGGCAAAGGTAGCCATGGGATCTGTATGAGCGATTTCACCTACAGAGCTTCTAGTTCTTTAGCAAAACTGCCTCCACTTGAGTGCTTACTGAACTGTACTAAGTACATCCCCTGTATTCTCTTTTTACATACAGCTGCTGTTGTTGTTGTTGTTATTAAGTGCCATAGAGTCAGTTCCGACACATAACGACCCAGTATAGGGTTTCCAAGGAGTTGCTGGTGGGTTTGAACTGCCGACCATGGGGTTTTCAGTTCAGTGTGGATCCTACAACACCACAGCAGAAATCTACATACAACTGTCCTGAGATATAATTCACCTGCCATACCATTCACCTATTGAAAGCATACAATTCAATGGGTTTTAGCTGTACAATCATCGCCCCAAGAAATTTAAAAAACCCCATAGTCACCTGAAAAAAGAAACCTCATATGCATAACAGCAGTCATTGTTCATTTTCAAATATTTATTTACTTTCTGTCTTGATAATACAACAGAGTTGCCTATTTTGGACATTACATATATGTGGATTCATACAATTTACGGTCTTTTGTAACTGGCTTCTTTCATTTGGCCGAATGTTTTCAAGACTCACCCATATAGTATCAAGTATTGGTACTCCTTTTTATTGCCAATACTATCCCATTACACAATTAGGGAGGAGCAATGGTGGCGCAGTAGTTAAGTGCTTGGGTACTAACCAGAAGGTCAGCAGTAGGAGCCCACTAGCCACTCCAGGGGAAAAATATATGACGGTCTACTTTGGTAGCTCTGGTACCGTAGTGGCTATGACTCGGGCTGCTATCCTCAAGGTCAGCAGTTCAAAACTACCAGTGGTTCCGTGGGAGAAAGATGAGGCTTTCTGCTCCCGTAAAGATTTACAGCCTCGGAAACGCTGTACAGGGTCTTTATGAGTTGGAACCGACTCCATGGCACATAACAACAACAACTCTGGTAGCATACTGGTTACAGCTCGGGCTGCTAACCTCAAGATCAGCAGTTCAAAACTACCAGCCATTCCACGGGAGAAAGATGAGGCTTTCTGCTCCCATAAAGATTTACAGCCTCAGAAACCCAATGCAGGATCTCTGTGAGTCGGAACCAACTCCACGGCACACTCACCTGCTTATATATGGCTTTGGTAAAGCTCATCGCCATGGAGACCCTATCGGGCAGTTCTACTCTGCCCTCCAGAGTCACTAGGAGTCAGATTTGACTCAGTGGCATGCAACAACAATACGACTATGGCGTATTTTATTTATACTTTCATTAGTTGCTTCCATGCTATTAAGAATAATACTGTGAGCATTTAAGTAAAGGTTTTGTGTCAGCACGTTTTCATTTCTCTTCATTAAGTAGCTGAGAGTTAAAACTGCTGGGTCATTTGACCATTTGAGGAAGTGTTCAGCTACACCATTTTACATTCCAACCAGCAACTGATGAGGGTGCCAATTTTTCCACTTCCTGGTGTATGGTGCTGTAAGATAAGCGCTGGACTGCTAACTGCAAGGTCCAGTGGTTCAAACCCACCAGCCTCTCCTTGTTGTTGTTGGTGTTAAGTACCATGGAGTTGGTTCCGACTCATAGTGACCCTGCACAGGGTTTCCGAGGCTGTAAATCTTTACGGGAGCAGACGGCCTCATATTTCTCAGGTAGTTTCAAACTGCTGACCTTGAGGTTAGCAGCCCAATTCGTAACCACCTATGCTACCAGAGCTCCTTGGAAACCCTATCTAGGGTTGCTATAAGCTGGAACTGACTCTGACACTTAACCAACAGCACTCAACACTTGTTATTGTCTTGTCTTTTTGATGCATCCTATTGAGTTTGAAGGTGACTGATGTGGTGCTATAGGATAAGCAATGGACTGCGAATCACAAGGTCGGCAGTTTAAACCCATGAGATGCTACTTGGAAACCCTATACAGTGTCGGAAGGAGTTGGAATCAACTCAATGGCACTTAGCAACAACAACAACAGCCCTTTATGGTATTCTGTAGATCCCTGGTTGGTGCAAGTGGTTTGAAATTGACTCCTAACCTAAAGGTTAGTGGTTTGAACTTACCCAGTAGTGGATCAGAAGAAAGTCCTGGTGGTTTGCTTTCATAAAGATTACAAAACCAAACCTGTGAGTCAATTCCGACTCATAGAGACCCTACAGGATAGAGTACAAGGGGCTTCAAAAAGTTCATGGAAAGATTCCATTATCTTTTCATTCCATTTTCTCATGAACTTTTTGAAGCCCCCCAGTTACACTGCTCCATAGAGTTTCCAAAGCTGTAAATCTTTATGAAAGCAAATGGCCTCAATTTAACTACATATACAGGGCTTAAAATTAGGGCTGAACCATGCATGCAAACATCACCCATATCCACCTAGTTTTTACCTTTCCAGATGGCAATTTCATGTTTCATGTGTATTTTGTGAACTCACCTCACTTCTGACTTTCTATTTACTCTCCCATCTTATTTTCCCTTTACCTCCTTCTTCTCATCAAATAAATTTCATCTAGCTACATTGATGGCATCTTTGTAAGCCATCTCAAATCCTTTCTGAAATAAAGTGGAGTAATAAAGAAATAAACACACCAAAAATGTTTTCAAGTAGGCTTCAAAACAACCCACAGCTGCAGGCTCTTTCATTAAATTGTGTACTTTCCTAAGCAAACTATTCTCAAAGAAACAGAAAACACTGCTCGATTCTGTACCTTGGCAGGAGGGAAAATGCTTTGATAATATTCTACATTAGACAAGCTTTCCAAAATAGTTTGAGGAAAGAGAAAGATAGGTCCTTACTGCCCAGCAGGATAAAGGAAGAAAGCAATTATTCATTTGTACAGTCATGAATATATGCAGAGTATGTCTCCAAGAACATGTCTGAGATTTTTTTTCAGAGTAAAATTTCTTATTATACTTTGATGACTGAGTGGTGCTCCAGAACCCATAGTTAATTATTTGGCTTGACAGTTTGCCGAGAAAAAGGTACTCAATATTTCTGTAAACTTTTCTCTTCCTTAAGCACTTGGTAAATTCCTACAATGGATTACAATTAACCTTAGAGTTGTTGTTACGTGCCGTAGAATCGGTTCCGACTCATAGCGACCCTGAATAGGGTTTCTGAGGCTGTAAATCTTTACGGGAGCAGAAAGCCTCATCTTTCTCCCGCAGAACAGCTGCTTGTTTCAAACTGCTGACCTTGCGATTCGCAGCCCAATTTGTAAGCTCCTTAAGCTTAGAGTAGGATTACTTGAAACAAAACCCACTGCCTTTGAGTATATATTTTAACACAGCCTTTCTTTATCTCAGCTTTTTCAATGTCAAGGTTATGCCTTACTTAAAGGAGTCCTGGTAGCGTGGAGGGTTACATGTTGGGCTGCTAACCACAAGGTCAGCAGCTGGAACCTACCAGCTGCTCCATGGGGAAAAGATGAGGCTTTCTGTTCCTATAAAGTTGCACAGTCTCGGAAACCCTATGCAGGGTGTTATGAGTCGGAACGAACTTCAAGGCATGCAACTACCATCACCACCAGGAAGGAGATCATTAAGGAGCTCTGTTGGTACAATGGGTTAAGTGTTGGGCTGAGTTATAACCTCAAGAACGGTGGTTCAAACCCACTAGTTACTCTGTTGGAGAAAGATGAAGCAGATGTACAGCCTCAGGAGCCCTTCGCTGTCCTCCAGCATCACTATGTGGCAGAATCGACTCAACAGCAGTAGTTTTGGTGTTAAGGAGATAATTGCACTAAGTATGAAAGAAGCATTCACCCAGACAGAAAGCCGGAAACCATAAAAGTCAATCAGTTCAGCTCTAATTAAATAAACTATGGTATGTGCACAGAAGAAACTACTATTCAGATCAGACACTAACGTTTTTATAGAGCTACACTGGTTGACATGGAAAGAAGTGGGCATATTTAATGAAGAAAAGCACAAAATGTGAAATAGGAGAAATAACACGAGAGCGTGGAAACACCACCTACCTCTCTATACACGTGTGTGTGTGCAAATACAGAGATGACTGGAAAGACATGTACCAAAATGTTAGTTATCTCTGGATGGGGTATTTCAAGGTGTTTCCATGGGTCTGTACACTTGCCTTTATCAATTTATATTTTTTTCTCACAAGAAGCATGTATTTTTCTTTACTAAAACAATAACTTCATTTTCCTCAGAAAAGTTAAAAAAAAAAAAAAAATCACACAGTGAGCAAAACAATGTCCTAAGCATCAAGAATAATACAAAATGAGAAAACCAAAGCTCCCCACTCACCAGCACCTGATAACCCTACTAGGAAGGCCAGACACTGCCAATGAAGCAATTAGTTGCAAGGACTACAGAATTAAAGGAGGCCCCGTAGTTTAGTGGATTACCAGCTGGGCTGCTAACCACAATCCAGCAGTTTGAAGCTACCAATCATTCAGTGGGATCAACAGGAGGCTTTCAGCTCCCATAAAGATTGAAAGTCTTGGAAATCTTGGAAACCCTATACAGGGTTGCTATATGTCAGAACGGATTGACTGGCGATGTGCACATGCCATACAAATTCACAAAAGAAAAAGCAACATAAATTCAGAAGCTGTGATCACGTAAGATTAGTACCTCCAGTGTGTGTTACAGGATGTGTTAGGATTTGTACAGGTGTACAAGGGAAGAAAAGACAAACAGGTACAGTGGTGGAAATCTATGTATTTCTCAGGACCACTGAGGCTCGAGTTCAGCTGATTCTCAGCACTCTGAAGAGTAGTGAGAAATTGTGCCAATTGAGAATCCCCTTTAGTCCATAAGGGTACCCTGAGATCATTTTATAAACCACAACAGCCAGCAGACCCAGCCTCTTGAAGTCAGGACAGCCTTGCTTCAGTAGGCACACTTCAAAGAAATCCCACGATGTGGCGTCATCGAATTGGCACAGACAGACATGATCTTGGGAGTGGGACGCTAGGTCTCTGGGTCCACTTGTAAAGCACGTTTGGGCTGACATAGGACAGCCAGACACCTTGGAAATTTTTAAGGAACATTTGAAATAAGCAAACACCATTATTTAGAGGCACTTACGTTGGCAGCCATTGCCCATCAAGTCTTTCCAAAGGGCTGCATGGAGCTGTACACATTTAATTGAGATTTTTAAAGCCAAGGTTTGCTGGAGTAATAACCAAAGGGCAAGACCTCGTGTGAGAAATGACTCCAATTCTGGATAAATGAAGTCGGCTGTGTCTGGCTGAAGGGCTTTATTTATTCCATAACCTCATGTTAGCCCTGAAATTCAAGAGAAGAATTCTATCTTCCTTTAAAGAACAATGAATGTTTTGTTTAAACCATTCCAGAGAAAGATGAGGCTTTCTGCTCCCATAAAGATTTACAGCCTCGAAAACCCTATACAGGGTCGCTATGGGTCGGAAATCGACTCTACGGCACTTAAGAGCAACAACCACCTAGTAAAACTGGTATATAAACTCAGAAAATAGAGTATGTCAAGACTAGTTATATTTTTAAACTACCCATCCTGAGGTTGGAGGCAGGCTAGCATGATATTTAAAACCATCACCGTTCAGTAGGATTAACCAAAACTAAACCCACTGCCTCTGAGTAGCTTCTGTAGTGACCATACAGGACAAAGTAGAACTGCTCCACAGGGGTTCTGAGGCTGTAGATTTTTGCAGAAGCAGCCTGCCTCATCTTTCTCCTACAGAGCAGTTGGTGAGTTCAAACCACTGACCTTTTGGTTAGTGGCTGCATGCTTAACCCACTGCACCACTAGGGTTTCCTTGAAGTTGTTGTTGTTAAGTGCTGTGGAGTCAGTTCTAACTCATAGTGACCCTGTACAGGGTTTCTGAGGAACGAATGGTAAGCTTGAACTGCTAACCTTGTAGCTCAAACTGACATTGCAGTCCAGCACATTAACCCACAGGGCCACACCAGGACTCCAACTGTCTATATATAAATTCCAACACAAGCAACGTACTAAGTTAAAGTACTTACTACCACTTTTTAGTATTATTTAAGCCAATAAAGAGGAGCTCTGATGGACCTTGGCTGAAAGCAGACAATATCAGAAAGATATTTTTACCTGTGCTTTATTGACTACGCAAAGGCTTTCAATTGTGTAGGACATGACAAGCTATGGACAACATTATGAAGTATGTGTATTCCGGAACATTTAATTGTGCTCATGAGGAATCTGTACACGGAGCAAGAGACAGTTGTTCGAACAGAACATGGGAACACTGAATGGTTCAAAATTAAGAAAGGTGTGTGACAGGGCTATATTCTTTCCATACTTATTCAACCAGTATGCTAAACAAATAATCCGAGAAGCTGGGTTATATGAAGAAAAACAGGATTGGAGGAAGATTCCATTCACAACCTGCAATATGCAGATGATACAACCTTGCTTGCTGAAAGTAAAGAGGACTTAAAATATTTACTGATGAAGATCAAAGAACATTCGGTATGGATT
>NW_006408617.1:9561599-9578047 GCF_000296735.1 Chrysochloris asiatica
TTCTGCTGGGCATAGGGTCGCTATGAGTCGGTACCAACTCGATGGCACCTAACAACAACAATGATGGTTACTAAGTTTTGAAGTCCTGGTTTGGTGCTATAGGGATAAGCACTGGACCACAAGACCAGTCTGAACTGCAAACTTAGTGGTTCATTACTCACCAGCTGCTCCTTGGAAACTATACAGGGTCGCTATAAGTCAGAACCAACTCAATGACACTTAACAACCACAACAATGCTTATTATTTTCATTGTTTCTGTTATTTAAAAGTTCCTCTCCTAAACACTGGTAACCGATAGTACATGGAGGGAATTATAATCATTGTAATGAAACAAAGTGTTATGATTTGTTGAATATAAAACTCAATCCATAATAAAAACCTTTAATAAAACAAAAACTACTCTCTTATCAATTACTATTAATGTTATGTTATTGACTATAACATACAGATAGCAGATGTCAAGTATATATTATATAAAGAATAGATCATCATGTCAGATTAAGCTGCTCTTAAAACATAACACATGGAGTACATGTTAACTCAAAATTCAAGGTATCATTTTGCTCATTTGCTATTTTTAAAATAGTCACCTGAAGAATGGGGGCTGGTTTCACATCCCGTATCTTTAAATTAAAAGAGAAAACATTTTCAGTGGGTTATTGGACCTGATACGTCTATTTATCATTAATGGTTCCTGTTATTCAGCACTGTCCATTGGATTCCAACTCACACCGACTCTATATGACAGAGTGGGACTGCCACATAGGGTTTCTGCACTGTCATCTTTGTGAGAGCATATCACTGGGTTCTTCTCTAGAGCTCTTAGTTGGGTTCGAACTGCCAACCTCGTGATTAGCATCCAAGTGCATAACCAGGGTTCCTCGCTATCACTGATAGTTGGTTGCTGTTATGTGCCATCCAGTCAGTTCCAACTCATAGTGACTCGATGTAGGGTGTCCGAGGCTGTAAATCTTGGCAGGAGCAGAAAGTCTCATCTTTCTATGGCGGGTATTAATGGTAATACTTACAAAATAATTCTGTGCTTTTAAAACAGACATTCATTAACTTCATAGCTATTAAAATGAAAACCAGGAAGCAATTGAGTTTTTATCCTTGGTTCTAATTTGCAAAACTCTAAACTCTGACTTTATTTTTTTAAATTCTAATCCCCACTTGAACAACTTCACACCATGAGGAGCTAGCCTTCTAAAAGCCCTTAAATCTTGACCTTGGGTGCCCTCCCTTCTGCAGCATGATAGGCCTTAAGAAACCCTTTTTTTTTTTTAAAGGCTTTGGGGATGTGGAGCTTTCCTGATAGATGGCTAACCTCACTTATCACATCCTTACTTGAAAGTAGAACACATCTGTCCTGAAAGACATTATTATACAAAGACCTAGTGTACAGCAAGCACTGTCTCTGTTTGGCAGCCTCTACAGAGCAAACATATTGACAGGAGGGACCAGGTGCTGGAGAAGGATATCATGTTTGGTAAGGTGGAGGGTCAGAGAAAAAGAGGAAGAACCCCAACGAGATGGATTGACCAGTGGCAGCATAGATGGACTTAAGCGTTGCAACAGTAGTGAGGTTGGCTCACGATCGGGCAGTGTTTCGTTCTGCTGTGCAAAAGGTCACAATAGGTCAGTACCGACTCAATGGCACCTAACAACCACCACAACAACAACAGAGCAAAAAAGGAGCTCTGGTAGTGTAGTGGTTATGAATCAGGCTGCTAATCTCACAGTCAGCAGTTCGAAACGAGCACATGTTCCGTGGAAGAAAGATGAGGCTTTCCGCTTCCGTAAAGATTTACAGTCTAGGAAACCCTGTACAGGGTCGCTGTGAGTCAGAACCGACACCACGGCACATAACAACAACAACAACAGAGCATAAAATGTGGAATTCGCTTGACATCTTCTTATCAAGGAGTTGCCATCAAATGAAGAAAATCTAGCTCTGCTGACTAAAAAATCACCTACCATCTCTGTGCCGAGATTTATGTATCACACAGACCATCCTATGAAATATCTGGCCTTGCCTTTGCCTCATTGGTACACTGAACAGCAAAATGAAAATCCATGTGAATGTAACCAAAATTCATGGACATTACTGGGAGGTTTCCTCATTTTCAAGTTCCTTATGAATCCACTAAGTGAACAACAGTGAACCCAAACACTGTTTATAGTGACTGAGTCCTGAGACTGTAAATACTGGAATGTTTATAGTTTCCTGAGTCCCACGTAAAGGGTCCAATAAGTACCTGACTGAATCCTGCCCATCTAGTATTTCTCAATGTGCACAGCCACAACATCTTCAAACCAACCAGATTTTAAATGATCTGTCCCCAGTTCCAACCCACTATTTCAACATCCCTGGGGAAATCCTCCTTAGTACCAGAGGAGTCCTGATGTGGTGCTGTGGGTTAATGCGCCAGACTGCAAAGCCGTTTGAACTGCAAGGTTGGCGGTTCAAGCTCACCAGCTGCTCTTTGGAAACCCTATACAGGGTCGCTATGGGTCGGAATTGACTCGATGGCACTTAACAACAACAACACTAATGAATACACTTGTCACTTTAAATTATCCATTGGAATAGCACACTTTCTAAAATGTGTTGGGCCTGGACTGAGCCACATTCCTAACTGCTGGAGTTCAACATGATCGCCACCATTCGGGGAAGGAGCCCTGAAAGTTATAAGCTGGGCTATTAACTGCAGTGTCAGCAGTTTGAATGTACCAGCCACTTCAAGGAAGAAACATGAGGCTTTCTACTCCTGTAAAGATTTATCCTCATGGAAACTCTTTCCGGGCTCGCTGAGAGTCAGAACCAACCACCACAGCCACCATTCTGGAGAGGTTCTGAACCTATGATGTAGCACCTGTTACTCAGTTTTGGAAAATTGTCTTTCGCTAATGTTCTTTCGTAGCAGCCAAAAGATGAAGAAAGACCTGTGCTAATGTTACAGGATTTTAAAAACTTCAGGGTGATAAACGTCCTCACTCAAGAAGGCCCTTCCTTTCTCTGGTTTGTCAGAAGTAAGGAATCTCTATTGATCTTCTCTGAGAACTCAGTTGCTACTATTTATGCATATTTAAAGGAACATTGTGAATAGATCTCATTTCTATGCATATTATCAAAGTCCTGGTGAAGCACTGTAGGTTAAGCACTAGACTGCTAGCTACAAGGTTGACAGTGCAAACCCACCAACTGCCCCTCAGAAATCCTATGCAGGGTTGTTATGAATTGGAACCAACTTGCTAGCACTTAACAGCAACAATAACAGTATCATACTGTCCAGACCACTGGTGGCCTAAAGTTTAGACATTCACCTGATAACTGGTGGGATCAAATCAACAATTTGATCCCACCAGACACTCCTCGAGAGAGAGAAAAAGAGATAGACAGACAGACAGATGTGACAATCTGCTTCCTTAAAAAATGTACAGCCTTGGAAACACTTTCAGGCAGGTAACTGTCCAAGAGGGTCGCTGAGTTAGAATGGAATTGACAGCAGCAGGTTATCATACTATCAGAATAGAAATGCATTCTTGTTAAACACCAAAAATTTTTTTTTGCTGTGAACTGAGTGAAGGACTGCAGAGCAGAGCATCAGCTTTACATTCAACAAATCATATAATCATTTCAGCTCAATGACTATAACCATTATCACTTACCCCACCACTTCCTCCCTGGGTTTCTTGTTTCCATTCCTCCTTCTTTTTGTCCTTAGGTAAACGCTGCCCTTTTGATCTTGACTGGTAGACCCTTCCATGGTGTGCCTACCTCACTAGTATCGTTGTGCCCCTAGAGACCGATCTATTGCTTGTATTGCTTGGCTGAAATCTGAGCCACAGGGGAGAGCTCAGTTCCAGATCTGAAGAGTGATCAAGGGTCATGATCTCAGGGATTCCTTCAGTCTCTATCTGAGCAGTAAGCCAGGCTGTTTTTTGCGTTTTGTTCTGCATTTTTTCCAACTCTATCAAGGACCGTCTAAAGTGACCCCTTTCAGAGCAGTTGGTAGTAGTAGCCAGGGACCATCTAGATCTTCTGGTCTTAGGGTCTTGGAGACTGATGTTGAAATAGTCCATTAGAGCAATGGACTAATTATTTCCAAGCATCTTCAATTTTCCTCCCTCTGAATAGAAGTACATTCTGGGTAAGAGAATCACCTACTTTAACCCAGGTAAAGAGCACAGAAAGTGCTACCTTGTCTTCCTCATCATTTACACCAATTTTCAGTCCCATCAGCTGCTCATAAGAGATCACTAAGTCTACATTCTCAACTACATATGGTATTATCAAGCATCCTCACTTTTGCTGATTTAATAGGGGTAAACCAGCATCTCATTAAAAAAATATTTTGTATTCTGTTGCATACTAATTATTTGTGCATCCTTTCGTATGATCCTGGGCCATTTGTATTTCTTCATCAAGTAAACACTTTATTTTTTTATGCTTACTTTTGTATTGATTTTTAGAAGTTCTTTATATATTTGAGATTCTAATCACGCTTTGTTGTATAGCTTAAAAATATCTTTTCCCAGTTTGAAGCTTGCTTTCTATTACATTAATGATACCCTCTAATAAACACTTGGAGTCCTGGTGTGGCATTGTGGGTTAACACAAAGTCAGTTTTGAACCGCAAGGTTGATGGTTCAAGTTCACCAGTCACTCCTTGGAAACCCTATACAGGGTCACTATGGGTCAGAACCAATTCAACAGCACCTATCAACAACAACAAATAAACACTTGCTTTACATTAATATGGTTGGTTTTTAGGAGCCCTGGTTGAGCAGTGGTTAAGCACTTGGCTGATAACCAAAGATTGGTGGTTCAAACCCACTAGCTGCTCTGCAGAAGAGCGATGTGGCAGTCAGCTTCTGTAAAGACTTACAACCTTGGAAACCCTGTGGGCAGTGTGGCTCTAAGTCAGCATCCACTCAGTGGCAGTGGGTTTGAATTTTTGTTTTAAGTTTGGTTTTGGTTTTCTGATGACCATGCCTTAACTTCACTTTAAATCTTTTGAATTTTGTTTAAATAAAGCTTCCCTTGCTCCAAAATTAGACATTTTCTTTTAGATATTATAACATTCTGCCCTTCACATTTAAGACTTCAGTCAGTTAGAAATGAAGTTATATATACGTAGTACAATAGATATTTATTTTTTTGTTTTGTTTTTCTAGATGGATATAAATATCTTGTCCCAGAACAGTTAATAGAAGAGTTCTATCTCGATACACAGCTCTTTTTATCTTTAAGACATCTCTGTGAGATAATCCCTTATAAAGGAGGTGAGGCTTCTGGGTTCTTCATTTCATTCCAGTCTCACAATGTCTGAATCACTAAAGGCAAGTTTCTCCTTATTTTATTTAGATTTTCTTTGCTCTTAAAATAAATTTTAGAATCATCTTGAAAAGTTTCTCAAAAAAAAAAAATTCTGTAAAAAGTTTTATTGGGAACAGTATATACTCTCGTCAATTCATTGGAGGATAACTGACTCCTTACTTTTCACCCAGATGCATGGTGTCTCTGTCCATGTATTTAGGTGTACTTGAATGTATTTGAATATGTCTGTACTCTGCCTCTCTAAAGTGCTTGTGTACCTCTAATATTTAACTAAAAATAAATGCTATCCTGTTTTGTCTGTAACTTATAGGACTACTCATGCTTTCTGCTTTCTTTTGTCTTAGCATCTGCTTTTGGTAAGTTACATTTTTCTTAGAATTTATCCATCTTGTCTAGATATTTTTATATAATAGCTCATATATGCTTATAGTTTTCTTTTATTCTGTGCTGAAATGGAAGTTTAATTTACTTGTTCTCTTTTTTCCTTCTCTGTTTCAAATTCTATTATATCACTCTAACATTTATTATCTTCTTCCTCCTATTTTCTGCAAATTATTATTATTTTTTTCTATTTTAGCAGTAGGCAGCTGTCTTGGCAGTTTCCACATACACACTTTCACACTTCCTGAAGCCTCCTCTAATGTAGGTCATTAGGGTAAATTCTCTCAGTTTTGGTGAATCTGACAATGTCTTTATTTTGCTCTCATTCTTGAAACTATGAATATTTATTCAATATTTGGAAGATTATTATTCCTTTGTCCTTGAGCTGCCATTACTGCAACTGAGATGTCCACTGTCAGTAAAGTTACGATTCCCGTACAGGTGATCTATGTTACTTTTAAGTTGCTTTTAAGATCTTTGTCTTAACTCACAGGCTCTGCATTAATACTTCAATGTATTAAAGTATGTGTTCATTTTTCCTTATCTTGATTTTTCACAATATTTTCTAATATCTGTGGATTGATCGTGTTAATAATGTCTGGAAAATTATTCAAATACTACCTCTGCTGCATTTTCTCCATTATCTCCCTATGAGATTATAATTAGGTTTATGTCACAATTTCTCATCCTGTCTTCCACATCTCTAAAGCACTCGCTCATAATCTTCCTTACTCTCTGTGTTGCATTCTTGGTAATTTCTTCAGTTCATCAATTCTTTTTTCATTGTAGAGCCTAGTCTGTCTACTTACAAAATCTTTTCACACTGCTGTGAAGCCCTTCCATTGTGGGTTTACTGCTTTTTATATTATTATTTTAAAATTTTTATCATTTCTAAAAGCTGTTACCTTTTCAGAAAGTGCTATTGTACAAGACAGGGTCTCTTACAATTCTGTAATTCCATTATGATTTTATTTCCAGTCTTTTCAATGTATCAAGAGTTTCCATTATTAGAAACCCTCCCAAAAATGAGCCCCCAACCGTTGCCAATCCTCTCTTCATGAGCCCAATACAAATGTTCCACTTTATTTTCTACATTGTACTGTTGTTGTTGTTGTTGTTGTTGCTAAGTGCCATCAAGTGGACTCCAACTCATAGCAACCTTATACAGGGTGTCTGAGAACTAGTTGATGGGTTTGAACCATTGACCTTGCAATTACCACTGCAGTGTTAATCCTACAGGGTCATACCAGGACTCCAGATTGCCCTAGTGCCGTGGAGTCGATTCTGACTTATAGCGACCTTTCATGGGGTTTCCAAGGAGCAGCCGGTGGGTTTGAAATGAGAAGATAAATAACAGAAAAACAGGAGGAATCCCATAGGAAAAATATCATATCGTAGAAAACTAAAGTGCGGTGATAAGAGGGAGGAGATTTAGATGCCATTATTACAGAGAACTTTTCCTTTGCTCAACCACAAAAATTCATTGTAACTGTCAAACGAACATGTTGTTGTTTTGAAGTGCCGTCAAGTTGGTTCCTACTCATAGGGACCCTGCATAGGATTTCCAAGGAACAGCTGGTGGGTTTGAATGGCCGACCTTGTAGTTTACAGTCCAGTGCTTATCCTATAGGGCCAAGAGTTCATGGAAAAATTCTATTATCTTTTTATGCCATTTCCCAAAAACGTTTTGAAGTCCCTTGAACAATAATAGGAAAACATTTAAATTAAAACTTAAAAATCCATCCAAACAATGAAGAAATTGGAGATCTTAACATTTGAATATAAATAAGTGATAAAATATGTAAAGTCCTAAGGAAACCACTAGGACTGTATGCACTGGCAGAGAGCAAGAACAAACAGTTTTATCTCGAGAACAAGGTTACAGCTGCTGGGGTACTATGCTCTACAAAGGCAGGAAGAAAGTAAAAAAGAGAAGGATGGAACTCACTAAGCCTAGACATGAACTTCCTTGCAAAAATAAAAGGCAATCTTCACATGACATTTAAATGCTTCCGTGTGCTCCCTTGTGCAATACACAACTCCTTTCTGACCAAACACTTTCTTCTACACAGTGGGAGAAAGGAAAAGAGCATTTATGGAACCCAGAAATTACATATACATGTGATACAAACTGTCCTATTCAAACTTCACTGAAACTTGCAGAGGTTGGGGACGTAAGGGAATCAATACTCAGAGACACTGGGTGACTTGCCCAAGGTCCAAAGCCAGCAACAGACAATGAGACTTGTAATCTCAAGGTCATCTTTTTAAAAAACATACTATGCTATAATTCAGAGGACAAAAAAGAGAAATGGGGTTTCCAACTCTTAAAGCTATAAATGGTTAAGATCATAGGGGAACTGAACCAGGATACTATGATAGAGACAAGCTCAGCACCCAAACTGCACTGCTACCTTTTGACTGTCGGTGCCGGTCATCAACAACACGTGGCCGAACACCCATGACTGACACCATACTCCCATAATGAGCACTCAAAAGCCATAAGCCAATGGATGATGAGCATAGTTTAATCATTACTCACAGGCCGACAGCGGGTTTATCATCTGCTTGTTCTGGACAGAAGAGATCACACTGACAGAATAATGGGCAAAAAACCTCTCTTAATACAGTCCAGTCCCCACACTGAAAAGAAGTTCTTATCCAAGACCAGGCTGCAGAGGGGCTAGCTCACCAACAGCTCTTCCCTAACTACCTTTAATCGCATCAAGAGCTCAGGACCCCAAGTGGGGACCTCTGGAATAGGCTCTGTATTGATCCATGAGTGTGCCTGGCACATTCTTATCTCTCCGCAAGTTACTGACAGTCTCAAAGTTGCAAAACTTCAGAGATCTGAAATTAGTTCTATAAAAGAATTAACTGCAGAATAGGGAAAACTGATATGCACATTGATAACATTTCAATATCCAAAACGATACTACTAAATACCATATGGTAGGCACCAAGCTAAGCATCTATCTGCATTTGTGTATGTATCTCAGTGTGTGTGATTCCTACTCTACAGACGAGAGACCCAAGACTCAGGTAACATACAATGTTGTTGTTATTACATGTCATCAAATTGGTTCTGACTCCTGGTAACCCTGTTTAGGGTTTCTGAGGCTATAAATCTTTGTGGGAGCAGAAAGCCACATCTTTCAACCTGTAGTTCGCTGTCTAGCGCTTCTCCTCCGGAGCACAGGCTCCCACAATGAGGTACACTGGTTCCCAGTTTAAAACATGAGTAAGGCAGGGTGCATCATTAATTTAAAGGCATATGCTATTTGATCAAGCAACCCCACTCCTAAGAAAACAATTAACATTGACTGTGTGCAACAACACATATACAATGACACTTGTCCCAAGGTGGCCAACAATTTCAAAAACTGACTTCTAAACGTCCACCAAGAAAACACAGGTGAACTAAATCAGCCATTCTTGCAACAACAACAACAAAAAAAGTTTAATGACTATGAATATCTATGTTGACTCTAAAAGATATCCACACATTTAAAAAAGCTTCAGAAAGTTCGTGGACAGATGGAATGAAAAAGAAAATGGATGTTTTCCATGAACTTTTTTTTTAATCCCTCTCCTATGTTGAAAAAAAAAGGTAGCTTACAGAATAAATATAGTACGTTTGTAATTTTGCTGTTTATAGAGAACTCACTGCGGAGAAGTGAGTGCATGAACAGCGATGGAATGCCAGTGATGCAGTTGTTTTTAAGTGCTATCAAGTCGGTTCAGACTCATAGCGACCCTGTGTAGGGTTTCCAAGGAGTGGCTGATGAGTTTGAACCACCCACCTTGTGGTTCAAACGGACCTCAGTTGAGTGCTTATAACACGGCGTCAGAAGAGGGGTGAATACTTCCAAACAGAGGAACAGCAGCATATACACAGGCCTTGGGGCAAATAGACACATGAGGAACGGTGGTGGAAGGTGTGAGAATAGAGCAAAAAAAGCAAAGAAACCATGCAGAGTCTTAGGGGCCCTGATTAAGGATTCTGATTTTGTGCTAATAGATCAATGAGAAGCCACTGACTGACCCATCAGTGCTTCATAAATGAGACACAGGGGTGTCAGTTGACATTTAAGGCTACCCTGAAAGTGGGTGGTAGAACCAGAGTGTGGCTGAGTTTGTCTCTAGAAGTCAAGCTTGGTCTTAATGCTCAAATACAGATTTCTGTAGGTACCAGCTTCCTGACCTGGAGTGAATCCAGGGCCTTTCCCCCCATCTTTCCAGGAATCTTGGTCCTTCTCTTTCCCCTTCTTCTACCTCCTAGAGGTTTTCATAAAGTTGAAAAGCAAGCCCACCTCAGCCATGGGGGCTTTCACTGTCTCTATAAAACAGTGCATTCTCAGTCCCTAATCACTTCCAAACCTAAGTTCAAAGAACAAAATTTAATTACATCAGCTGATACACTTGTTACCAAACAACGAAAACAATTTCAACTGGCCTTTTAAATTTGGGCTAAAGGATGCTATTTGAATGTCTTGGCTCTCTCATCGCTTCATAATTTGTTCAAGAGCTTCCTTTCTTTCTGTGTGTTCATATGTGGGGGAAATTGCTTTAAGTCATTATACACGTTTATATCAGTGTTTGAATCTGCCAGGCATAGTTTAATGGGAAGCTCCGAAAATCTTACATCATAGAGTTATCCCGACTTAGTCCCTTGCATTTTAATTTGTTTAAAAACTATTAAATTTCAAAGAAATAACAATATTTCTGGCCTTTTACAAACCAGTCTGGCATCTGTATTATGATCATCAAATCTGATCCCATAAAACAAGCTGTGATCCTTTGAGACGTGTGTAGTCTGCCCTCTGCTGGCCACACACATTCTCTGTGATGGAATGACCACAACATAAGCACCTTAGAAAGAAAAAGACAGGTCAAACACTGGGATTCCTTCTCTCTGCTGGTATGGACTTTTTCCTTTCCCAATGATGTACAAAAATTCCATGACTTTCCATCCCCTTTCACTTGCCTTCTCCAAAATGCTACACTCATTCTAACGATTTATAGGATCATAACATAAAGCACTGACTGGAAATGAATCCTAAATTAAGCCAACTGCTACACACGCATCGAGTTAATACTGACTCACAGAGACTCTATATAGGTTTTCAAGACTAAATCTTTACTGGAGCAGAAAGCCTCACTTTCTCCTGTGGAGGGCTGGTTGGTTGGAAGCACCAATTTTTTCAGTTACTAGCCCAATATCTAACCCATACCCTCACAGGGCTCCTTAAACCAAAACTTTCTTGTGGTTGTTATTAAGTACTGTTGAGTCGGTTCTGACTCTTAGTGGCCCTGTATAGGGAGAAAGATGAGGCTTTCTGCTCCCGTAAAGATTTACAGCCTTTGAAATCCGTTCAGACTTATGGGTCGCCATAAGTCTGAACGGATGTGACAACACACACCCAAACACCACAAGGAGCAGCTGGGAGGTTTGAACTATCAAACCAGCAGATAACTGAAAAAGAATTTAAATTTAGTTTTGAAACGCATTCCTAATTAAATGTGGTCTCACATAATAGGAAAAACTATATGCCCTGGTGTGCCACCTAAGACTAAGAACTGGACTGGTAACTACAAGGTTGGCAGTTGAAACCTACCAAGTGATCCTCGGAAATCCTATGAAGGGTTGGTACAAGTCAGAACTGATTCAATGTCACGCAACAACACATGCATCTTGGGTGGGGAAAGGAAAACAGTAATACAGAAAATGCTGAGTGGTCGTGATTACATACTCTTGTCAGCTAATTCAAAATGGGTAAATTATAACCCTTGGTTAATAAAAATCAAGCCATTCTGCCTTATGGATAAGGTGGAAAAGGAAAGTTAATTGGCTCATCCAAGAATCAGAGCAAGTTGCTGATACAAAAGATTTTAAACCAAGAATCAGTGAGATTCTGAATCCTAGACCTGAAATACAATATAATACAGCACCAACTCCAAATATCTTCAACTTTTCTCTTTCAAAAATAAAATCACAACCCTAGGATCATCAAGGGAGAAGAGCATAGCAGAATGCACGACCCTATCCAGAGAAGCAGCGACACCAGAGATGGAGGCAGAGATGATGACATCGAGAGACAGAGCAGCTGAGGACTCTAGACTGTGTGCTGGTCACCGGGAGGCAGGCTTGAAAAATGTGCCCTTGGATTGTTTAAATGATTATATATTCCTGAGTGTTTCTGTCTACATCAAAAACAAACAACAACTGAAGGAATAGAGGTAAATACTGTTGAATGATGACGCATGGAGGGGATTGTAATCATGGTAATGATAAGAAATACAATAGGATGAGTGCAAAACTGATGTTCTCCGATGTAACCTATCACTCAGTGCACAATAAAAGCTTTAAAAAAAAAAGGGATTCTAGCCCCTCTGGGGCCATTCTACTCTGATTGATAGTATCTCTATAAGTCAGATATGATTCCAGGTCTCATGAGAGACCCTGAGCCAGACCCCTCTGCTAAACTGCTATCTATCATTCCCTGACCTACAGAAATTTGACTGAAAATGTTTATTGTTTTAAACCTCTGTTTGGAGTACCTTGTTACACAGAAATACAGAACTGATATACTACAAACAATGAATGTTTGTTGTTAATCATTAAAAATAAAGTCAGTCGTAACTATGAACTTGCTAGGTAGGTTGGGGGGGGGGACTCTTATGAGAACAGAAAGAAACCTCACTTTTCTCCCAAAGAGTGGCTGGTGGATTTGAACTGCTGACCTTGCAGTTAGCAGCTATCAGGACTCCTTCCAGTGAAAGTACTGGATAATAATTTCAAAAGAGCAAAGTAATTTTTAGCTTGTTTTTGATTCCTTTATAAACTGTCACTATTTGCCTATAACAGATACATCACAAATGAGATATACCAATCAGCATAAATTTTAGAGTTATTTGTCAAAATACAAGCAAAAAATTATATAAATATAAAATAGCAAAGTCTGTCATTTTTAACTCTGAATATTTTATTTTCTTCAATAGAAAAACTATACAAAAATTTCCAGATTAAGTATGAATTCTATAAGTATATGTGAGCAAATATTCTGTGATTTTGCTCACACCTCAAGGGCCAGGTACATTTGGTCCATAATATCTTTCATATACTCAGGTAACAGGAATACTAGGTACAGTTTTTATCTACATAGCTATTTGTTATAGAAATAGTGCAAAGAATACAGCATAGATTCTAAATGTATATCTGGTTTCCAGTAAGTTTTCTTTCCCGAATCAGAACTTCTGTATTTTTCTGCACAATTGGGGCATTGCTTTCATATTCAGACCAAATGACCATTATTGAAAACTGTAGTCAATAAAGTTCATTGCTTCTATGTTCAAAAACAAAAACCAAAACCAAAAAATAAAAGCAGATGCTCTTGGGTCAACTCCCATAAAGACCACACCAGGACTTTACAACCTTCCCAAAGGTGAAGATGAAGCACATGATGCGACTGAATATGCAAACCTAAGAAGTCTAGCTGGGTTACCATTTGAAATAAGGTCACTGATATTTTTACCAATAACAAGATATAAGGTCTAGTGGGCTTTTTGGATAGCAAGAAACGATCATTTCTCTATAAACTAGTTATAAAAAGAGTCTCTCATACTACTTTCAAGACATATGCCATTATTTCTAAATCCCCAAATTATATATCAAACATCTATACAAATTTACAAACTCTCTGAAGAAATCAGTGTCTTTAAAAGATACCTAATGTGAAAATACAGACATTCCCCCTCAACGGGAATGCCAGGGATTAGGAAAAAAAAACAGCTTTCAAAGTGGATTCTTTCAGACATAAGCCAAATGTTACCAGAAAGGGGCCACTTTTCCAAAACCCATGCATCTTTTAATTCACCAACTGAATTCAAAGTAATTCATGAAGCTTTCGTTCCTCGAGCTCTCCCCTACCTTCACCTCTGCCTCATTCACTTTCAGCACAAAACGAGTGAAGTTCCCTTCACCAGGCACTCCAGATTCAAGGATTTCTATAAACTAGTATAGGTGGCATAGTGAGTTACACATTCATTGGACTGTTAACCTCAAGGTCAGCAATTCGAGTCTACCAGGCACTCCGTGGGAGAAAGACGAAGCTTTGTGCTCCCCTAAAGATGTGCAGCCTTGGAAACCTTATACAGGGTGGCTATGAGTCAGAACCGACTCCACGGCACACAGCTAAAAGAGTAAAGATAATATCCTCAACTACCACTGACCTCCTCCCTGTGAGTTGGCGTTAAGTGCCGTCAAGTCGATTCCTACTCATAGGGACCCTATATAGGGTTTCTGAGGAGGGGCTGGTGAGTTTGAATTGTGGACCTTGAGGTTCAAACCAACCTTGAGGTCGAGTGCTGATCCTACAGCGCCACACCAGGCCAGTAATAAGCAATCCCAATCCAGATTCCACGAGTAAATTAACCATTCTGTTAGCACCCCCTAGTGGCCAAAATAAAGTTCTGCCCAAACCAACTCTACATGCCAATCTAAAAATTCGTGAAAACATCAACGACCGTACACGCCGTGACAATTTGTGCCAACTACAGACCCAGCTAAAACTTTAATCTCTGCTCTAAGAGAGTAAAAATAACATCCTCAAATACCACCGACCTCTCCCTTAGCGTCGTTGTTACATGCTGTGGGATTCACAGGGGCCCTGTTTAGGGTCTGAGCTGGTTGGTTTGAAACGCTGATCTTCAGGTTAGTAGTCCAATGCTAAACCCACGCCACTTTCCTTCTTCCATTTCCCTGACTTTGAGGAGAACCGCCGGAACTAAAGAACTTTCTGGAAGTGGCCCGACACCACCCAGAACTTTATAAACACATCCGCAAAGTACTGAAACTCTTTAATTCCCTTCTTCAAAATTTGTTGTTAACTGCCGCCGAGTCGGTTCCAACCCATAGCAACCCTGCATAGGGTTTCCGAGCAATGGCTGGCGAGCCTGAAGCACAGAACTTATGGTTCAAAATGGTCGAGTGTTTGTTGTTGTTGTTATGAACCGTCGAGTCGATTCTGACCCATAACGACCCTGTATAGGGTTTCTAGGAGCAGCTGGTGAGCTTGAACCACAGACCTTGTAGTTCAAACGACTTTACAGTCTGGCATTAGCCCACAGCATCACACCAGGACTCTGTTTTTAACAAAAAACATACAAAACCCAAGTGTGTGCACCTATGTATGCCTGTGTGTGTGTGTGTGTGTGTGTGTGTGTACATTGACATTTTCAATCAGATTTTCCATTGACAAATCAAAGTAATCAACTATTTAGTTTTTAAATCCAAATATTTGATTACTTTTAATTGTTCATAGAAAATGTGATTTAAAATAAAAGTGAAAAATGCCAAAACACAAACAAAAACAACCCACTCAATACTCAACTAAATACTCAAGTGATTAGTATTCAAGGACGCCAAGAACTTTTGCAGTTTGCTTTCCAGAGGGGCACAAAATTAAAACTCACTGTTGCCCTCTACTGGACAAACTCGGAACAAAACTAAACTCCATCTATCAAGCATATGAAATCACTCTGATATCCTGATGAGATCATAACCTTCAGTATCTTGTGAATTAATTATAAAATTATTAATTATAAAATTCTACAAGGGGGAAGAAATTTATCATAAATTTGGAGTCAATTTCCCTATTTAATAGCTAGAAGAAGAGACTAAATGACAATAAAGTGATCCAGCTAAAAATACGATAATGTGATTTTGGTCAAAGCTCAACCTCCCAGGCCTGTTTCCTTATGTCGGTACATGTAAAGATCATGGATCAGGTGATACTTTCTGTTCTTCTTAGCTTTAACCTTTTGAAGGACGGTTCAACCTCTCTGCAATATTATGAGGAGGTTTTGAAAGGTTTGTAGGAAAATGGGATTCTAAGATAATGGAATTTTTCCAGGAACTTTTTAAAGCCCTCTCATATAATTACGAAGCTCTGGTAGCGTAGTGGTTACGAGTTGGGCTGTTAACATCAAGGTCAGGAATTCTAAACTACCAGCCATTCCGTAGGAGAAAGATGAGGCTTTCTTGCTCCTGTAAAAGATTTACTGCCTCGGAAACCCTATGCAGGGTCACAGAGTTGGAACCGACTCCACAGCATACCACCAACATCTCATATAATTATCTTGTTTACTCATATTTAAAAGTATTTTTAAACACGGTTTTATTTTATTTATAACCCATTTTAATACTCCAATATATCGTATCCTCTGCCTTGTTTGTCAGGACTTCACTGATGGTAAGGCTGCCATCACTGATAAATGTCAACCAGGTACTGCATGTGGATGAGGTATATGAGGGTACCCAATAAATACGAATTCTTCCTCCCACTCCTCTGACCTTATATCTCTCCCATCTACTAGCTCCAAGAGCTATGCCTCCAGCACATATTCCATGCCTGTCTCCTTGCATCACCCTGTTACTCTGTGACCTTTGCATGTCTGATGATGTGTGCACTGTCTTCCTGACAGAAGGGTGACTTCCCGGCCTGGACTACTGTCGTGGTATTGTCCTGCCAGCTCCTGGTAACGGTAGTGGCCAGGGGAGCATCAGCAGAAACGAAAACAGAGAGGTGTCTTTAGCAAGAATGATTACATATTTACAAAACCAACAATGACATTAAACTAACAATACTATAGTAATAAAAAGAACATGTGTGTGTGTGTGCAAGGAACAGCTGGTGAGCTTGAACCACTGATGTTGCAGTT
>NW_006408617.1:9578317-9618667 GCF_000296735.1 Chrysochloris asiatica
GAGTCGGAACTGACTCCACTACACTTCATAACACAACAACATACACCTAACAAATAGTAAAATTAATTGCAATAGTGACAATAATGAGTGCCATTTATGGAGTATGTTTTGTCAATCACTGCGCACAGAAAAATTCCATTATCTTTTCAATCAAGTTTTCCACAAACTTTTTGAAGGCATCTCGTATCTCATACTCTACCCAATTGAATCCTCACAAATGTAAGGTCTATATTGTTTCCTTCCCCATTTTGTAAATGCAAAACAGCTTTTGAGAGGTATTCAGTAATTGCTAATGCTACCACGGAATTCTGGTGTGGCACTGAAGGATAATGCACTGGACCACGAGGTGGGTTTGCACTGCAAGCTCGGTGGTTCAAACTCACTGGCTGCTCCTCAGAAACACTATACAGGGTCGCTATGAGTCAGAACTGAGTCGACAGCTCTTAACAACAACAATGCTACTAAACTCCCACTAGGCATTTTTTTTATCACCTTCAGAATATCCAAAGCCCTACCCTCAAAAGCTGCTGGACCTCTGCTGACCTTCCAAAGTGCCTACAATGGTGCTTACAGCACCTCCTAATGCCTGTGAGTGGTGTGGTCGTCTCCTCTCATGTGCTAACCAGCAGACAACTTGCTCTGAGGATGACAAATCTATTCCTTTTTCCTACTTCCACCATTTAATTCTGTCTCTTTTTTTTTTTTCTCTCTGTCTCCCTTTAACATCTCTATTTCTCCCTGTCCTTCCTCTTCCTTGTCTCCTTCTTCATTCTGATCTCATGAGAACAGTCAGAACCTGAAGAAAGCATCAGGGTGCGCTCACGCCTCTCACTAGGTGTCTGGCTGTGGGCCCTTGGTGCCTCAGGCTCCACAGCTGCAGACTGTGGTAACACTACCTGCCACATACATCTCCAAACACAACTGTCTGGAATAGATCAGGAAGCACATGTGAAAGTGATCTGTAAGCTGTAAGAGAATATCAGCTTTGTGTGTATTTAATTCCTTTTATTTTCAGGCTCTTCACGGACACACATACTCCACCTCGTGGTGGAGAGGGATTGGTGCAGTGAAAAAAAGTCCTGGATCTTGCCCTTTTTCAGCACCTGGAGGGATGTGAAGGCAGCTTTGAGTATGAAATAAGGACTGCAAATATTTCCTTGCCTTTTTTAAAGCTTCCCCAAGACTTGTCTCCATTCCATCACAAAGCAAGAGCAAGAGAGACGGACCTTCTAAAACCCTACACACTACTACTTCACTAGCAAGACTTTACTCAGTCCCTGTTCCAATAATCTCTCTAAAGTTCCTACAGTCTTCTGTAGTCACAATAAGAATTCTCCCTATTTACATGATAGGAACAACAGCTACAGTTTACTGAGCTCCCACTGTGTCAGAGACTGTATCAGACATCTGTGAAGATCACCTCTAACCCACACAGCAACACGATGCCAAATGTCACCGGTTCTGTTCTTCAGATTTGGTTCAATCTGCCATATGACATACAGCATAAAGGTTTCCCCAAAACAGTATGGTAAGGACATTGGCTCTACCTCTTAATGTGTAATGTAATGAATGAACATAACACAAATGAATTCCTTTCATTTACTTGTGTTTACCGAATCCTAGAGGCACAAAGGCTAAGTGCTCAGTTGCTAACCAAAAGGCCCCAAGTTTGAACCCTCCAGTCTTGGAAACCCTGTGGGGCAGTTCTACTCTGTCCCTACAGCACGGCTATGTGTCACATTGACCTGACACGAGCAGGGTTTGTTTATTTTTATTTACTTGTGTTTACAATGAAGAAAATTGGTGGTTACCCACTTAACCATGTGATAAAGTGTAGCACCAATAAAGGAATAAATCAACATCCTGTGTCCTAATATGAGAAGAACACAGAATCACTCCTTCATGTCAAAACACTGCATAAATGGAATCTAATCATGAAGAAATACCAGTCAAACCCAACCTGAGGGGCATTCCCCAAAATAACTGG
Source organism: Chrysochloris asiatica (assembly GCF_000296735.1). NCBI lineage: Eukaryota > Metazoa > Chordata > Mammalia > Afrosoricida > Chrysochloridae > Chrysochloris > Chrysochloris asiatica. Next base: position 9,580,305 of record NW_006408617.1, read on the forward strand.
ACTGTACTCTTCAAAAGTATCAAAGCTGTGGAAACCAAAGAAAAGATTGTTCTAGATGTGGCGCTGTAGGATCAGAACTGGATTGCAAACCACAAGGTCAGCATTTCAAGACCACCTGCTGCTCCTTGGAAATCCTATACCAGGTCACTATGAGCTGGGACTGACTTGACGGCACTTATCAATAGAGACAGAACGACTCATCCTACGTTGAATCCTGGGCCAGATAAATAATGTAAATGTGACAAATGGGAAAACTCTTATACTTTGGATGTCTGCAAATTCAGTAATAGTCTTATATCAATGTTAGTTTCCTGGTTTTGATCAATGCACTGTTCTTACATAAGAGAGTATTTTTGATATTTAGAAAACATACAGTTAAATACTTAGAGGCAAAGGGTGAAAGGTCTGCAACTTACTCTGACATGCTTCACAAGAGAGAGAGGATATATACAGGGATTCTTCGCAGTATTTGGTAACTTTTTTTAAAGCTTGAAGTTATTTTCCAAATAAGAAAGCTAAAAATGGTAACATAAATTATCAAACCTTCTTAGACACAACCAGGCACCTTAAGGAAATGAGTCACTGGGTCTGAAGGCTCAGGATCATAGTCTCAAGGGCTATGAATGTACACGAAATGTTGAATGGAAACCTTATCTGCTCTGCAAACTGTCACCCAATTCACAAAAAGTTAAACATAAATAAGTAATGTGAATTGTCAAATTCCTACCCACTAAATCCTAAGTACACAGGAGGATCAAATGTTCTCAATATGAAATCAATCTTACAAAGTCAATTGGCATAACATAATCCACAAAGATAATGTTGCACTTCCTACTTTGGTGAGTACAAACAGGGGTCTTAAAACTCAGGAGCACCCATCTGGTGCAACTACTAATCTCGCCCTGTCAGGAGAAAACAGGAATGATGAAAATCGAAGATGCTTGGGAACAATTAATCCAATGGACTAATGGACCAGGTAACATCAGTCTCCTTGACCCTGAAACCAGAAGAATTAGATGATGCCCGCTACCACTACCAACTGTTCTGAAAGGGATCACATTAGAAGGTCTTGGATAGCACTGGGGAAAAATGTGGAACAAAACTCAAAATCATAAAAACATTAGACTTACTGGTCAGACAGAGACTGGTGGAACCCTTCAGGTCTATAAGGGAAACAGTAGCACTTTAGAACAATCAGCCTTGAGATCAAAACAGCAATATTTACCCCAGGACAGTTCAGAAGGGTTAGGAAAGAGGACTGAAAATAGGAAACACAGGGAGGATGTGGGATATGTGATGTTACACTGAGAGGATTGCAATCGATGAGATGAACAAACTGAACATGAAACAGTTATCGGAAAAGTTATCTGCTCTGTAAACCATCACCCAATCCACAAAAAGTTAACAATAAATAATGTGAATTGTCATATTCCTACCCATTAAATCCTAAACACACAGGAGGGTCAGATGTTGCCAATCTGAAATCAATCTTATGCCTAGTATAAGAAATTCTGGGGCCCACAGATAACATCCCAGTCTTTCCAGTTCCCACTGACGCTACCCAAATGCAGCAGTGATACAGTGCCCTTCCCCTGCTTCTGAGAATGACTAATCATTTCCAACTTCTCAATGTCATCAATAAGAGAACTCAGAAGAATCCTCCAGCGATTCGATTCCCCAGGAAAACATTGGCAATCACAATAAAAAAGAAGAATCATGTATCATATTTCCCTAATTCATGCCTTCCCTGGCCAATATGCTTTTTGGCTAAGCATTTAGCATTTAAACATAGCTTCTAACTCCCCAGCCTTCATCCCACCATAGGTGGATATCAGAAAGCATACGAATATGCGCATCGTTTTGGCAACTCAAGGTTCATAGCACTGACACTGAGCTTAGATGCTAGCCATCTCTGACGTTTGTATATTCCTACAGAAATGTGCCCAGCCCTAAGCACCTGCATTAAATTTTAACAGAACTGTTTACACTTTTCCCCATCCTGTGAATCTGTTAGGGTCAATGATGGGATGTCACATGATAAAGTTTTAAACCCCAAATGAGGGTTGTAGACAAGCCCCTGGAGAGTCACCTGAGAAGCAGTAATGGCTATTCAACTTTTTCTTCTCATCCATAGGGACAAACGAAAAGTTGGGAAGAAGTTATACAAGTGCACTTAACCCTAATTCTCCTGGGTCCTGATCAGCATGTTCTTATTTAGCATTTACAGAACGTCTTGTGATCCAGGAACCTCAAATCTCTCATTAACCTTCACCACACGCCTGGGGTCAGATGAAATGTCCATTTCATACACAGAAAAATTGAGGTGAAAGAAAATCAAAATGATCCCTAAATGACACGGTTGGAAATGAACCCAGAATGGGTCAAGTACTCTGCCTACAGGGAGAAAATAAACACCTTTATAAACTGCTGCAATTGCCATACAAAATGAGCAAGAAACACTAGTTTACATCACTTAGTTAACAGGGCAAACAACACTGAACTCTCATATGCGTCTTCTCCGGATTTAGAGTAGCCATCTGGATGAAAATAATGCCACCTACCCACATGCATATCCACCACATTGCAGCCAGCCATAAGTCTCTGCATCTATCTCCCCGAGGTGGGGAGACCTTCTAAAAGCCACTATATGACCAGGCCCCCTCTTTTTCACATATGCAAACTATTCATGTTAAAAAATGCATAACAAAAAATAGTTCTTTAATGTTGACCACTATCCAGAAGGAGAAGATAAAAATCAAAGTTTATGGCAATATATTTCAAATCAACATGGTTGCCAAAAGGACCGAGAGTCCTGCCAACAAAACCTGTATATATCAATGAACTGGGAGCCCTGGTGGTGTAGCAGTAAAGCACTTGGGTGCCATCTGAAAGGTTGGCCATTCAAAGTCACCCAGCAACTCTGTAGGAGAAAGACTAGACAATCTGCTCCTGTAGAGATTGTCGTTGTTGTTTGTAAGTACCACCAACTCGCTTTCAAGTCATAAAAGCCCAGTACAAGGTTTCCAAGGAATGGCTGGTAGGTTTGAACCAGTGACCTTTCAGTTAGAAGTCCAGTGCTTATCCTACAGTGCCACACCAAGTGTCAGCCTAGAAAACCCATGGGACAATTCTATTCTATCACATCGGGTAGCTCGGAGTCACACAACAAAAAGAGCTCATAGTCAGTTACCACACTTGGCTGCTAATTGTAAGGTTGGAAGTTTAAGTGCCCAGATACAACGTAGAAGAAAGCCTTGGTGATCGACTTATTAAAAAGAAATCAGCCTTTGAAACCTGATGGAGCCTAGTTCTTCTGTGACACTCCATGAGCTGATGCTGACTCAACAGCAAACAGTTGTATACCAATGCACTGTTTCTATTATTTATATCACAAATGGCCTCTAGGGAACAAATCTGCACCCTAGAAACGACTGAAAGATCATGCTTAAAGGTACCAAGCAAGCAGGAAAATAGCAGCACTGAAGACACTTGAATAAAAACAAGTCCAAGCATGGGTAACACTAAAGACTTCCCCATATCATTTTCAAAGAAAACATTGAGGTGAGGCACTGTAAGAACCAAAGACAAGCAAAGACATCCTATAACAAAGGTTTAAATTTCATTGCACACGGCAATTCAAATAACACTCAACTCTGAGAGTTAAGTCTCCATAAGAAGTCTCAATGAATGAAGAATATGGTGGCTTATCCCGTCACCTGTTTTTAACAAGAATGCTAAGAAGAAGTATACGTTAAGGGTTTGGGGTGTTCAAAGGAATGAAAACAACAAGGTTTCAAAGGACCTTTCCTTGGTCCACTTAAGCAAACATGCCCATCCAGTAGTCAGCTAACATTTGAGGCATTTACTATGACTGAGAAATGCACTTGAAAATACCGTCCTGGTCAGGAAACTTATCCCAGAATCTATAGGCAAGGAGCAAAGTGTGACTGATAACCAAGCTGCATTTTAACATGAAAACTATGACAGGAAAACAGTCATAGTTTTCATGTTAAAATGCATCTAAGACAGCAGCCAGGGTAACAATCCAATGAGCCACTCTCGTTCCTCTAAGATGTTTACAGAACCAATTTATTGTCTCCCTTTGCCCCTCTGTGTCATTCTGACACATGTGACCATTTTCTATTTGAAGGGATGGATGATCAAAGAAGCCCAATGTTTAAGTCTAAAATCAAAGCATAAGTAAATGGCAGAAAAGACATGGTTAAAAAATCACACCAGGTGTGGCGCTGTGGGTTAATGTGTCAGACTGCAAAGCAGTTTGAACTGCAAGGTCGGCAGTTCAAGCTCACCAACTACTCCTCGGAAACTCTATACAGGGTTGCTATGGGTCGGAACCAACTCGATGGCACTTAACAACAACAAAGCTCAGCTGCTTATTCTTTAAGATACAGACACAATGAAGTTTGGAATACAGAGCACTCTAATATCTGATAAATGTGCTATTTTTTTTTTTTTTTTTTTTTTTTGCGAAAGGCACAGCTTGAACAGATCCTTCTTCATCATTTTTTTCCCTCTAATTGGCAAAGTCCCAAAATAAAGTATAGGTTGGGGGTACTGGGAACAGGAGGTCGCTTTGGCTGGAGTTTGGAATACAAGAAGTAGAAAACCAGGCAAGAAGTGAAATGCTTCTGCAAATTCATGGCTAAGGAGTTTTGGCCTTTATGTTACTAGAAGAAACCTTTTTTTTCTTTCTTTAATTCAATTTTAATTTTTCATTGGTTTGCCCTTGTGGTGGTGGTGATGGTGGTTTTGCTTTCTAAAACTTTGGAAACTATTTTTGAACAACTGAGTGATGTGATCAGAAAGTGGATCTTGTAGCACTAAGAAAGAAGAGGAAAGAGGAACAGAGGGAGAAGAATTACAGATCTACTCCAATTGTCTAATTAAAAACCGAAAAGGCAGCCATGCTGAGGCACATGGCAGAGGGCAAGGCTGAAAGGACTTGTAAAGTGATTCCATGGGTAAGGGGGGGGTGGGAGGAGACTGGACTATGGCCCCAGGGCTTTGAAGCTGGGTGACTCACTGGAGGAAGAACATGGGAGCAGTTTAGATTTGGGAGGGAAGATGAACCATTTTGGATACACTAGCTCTTGAGATGCTGGTAGAACGTTTAACAAAGAGCTGGAGGCATAAAGTTAAAGCTCTGGAGAGCAACCAGGCCAAGAAAACCCCTCATACCTGGAAGAGCAGCGGGATGTGAAACTTTGAGTAGAAACAGTATAGACCAAAAAGAAAAAAGAAAAAAAAAAAAGCCCTTTTGGATATATTCTATATCTAAGCATTTTAACTCACACATACACACTATTTAAAAATCCAAGACCGAGAGTGGAAAGTTTCTTCAGGTAATCATTAACACAATTTAGTTAAAAGAAGGTCGAACACAAAATGGACCACAGGTCTTTTATAAAGAAGCAATCCCACAATCAAAAATCAGAGTTTTGTTTTTTGGGTTTTTTTTTTTGTTTTGGTTTTTTTTTTGGTCATTTCGGTGGTGTTTGAAAAGGAAGACATTAAAGGATAGTTTAACTCTCTAGCACTTAGAGCTCCCCCTTCTCTCTGACCTTCTTTAAGTAAAACTGATCAATAGAAAAATTAGATCATCTAAGTTTCATAGTGTTTCCACAACCCAGACATCTTACAGCAAGCTGAGATCACCAAAAGGCTACATGCAGGTATCTGAGTAATTTACTAATCTGATCAGACCATCTGAAAGCAATATATCCTGAGCATGTGGAAATCTTTTCACTATTCTTCTATGGGGTCTGATTTCCTGGGATGGGGAGCGGCTCCCACAGGGTCATGCGGGCTAGCGGCACTTACCTTTTTGGCTCTTTGGGCTATGTCTGGTGTTCTTGTAAGCAGCTTCTCAATCAGGTACTCTCTGTTCTGCAAAACAAACATCCCAACAATTTAAAATCAAATATCGTACACAGAAATCCATAGTGATTTCAAAATAGCAGATTTACTTGGGTTTTTAAGCATGTTACCTTGGCTTTCTGGAAGAATTTGCATTTTAAAAGTTCTGCTGCTGTAGGCCTGAAAGATCAATAATAAATTAGAGTTGAAACAATGACCACTCAGTAAATACACCGCCTTGATGAAACAACTTAATCCTAGGGTGTTTCTGGAAGACCAGTTTAGGAATAGCAGAACCAGAAACTAAATTACTCAAAGAGCTGGCATCGTATAAAAAGAGTACCAATTTTCCAGCTCATTCCAAACACCTCTACAGCAAAACACATAAACTCCTGTAAGCTAAGTGCTTGAGGCATGACCAATTTTCCATCCTTCATCCTTATATTTCACTAAGTGAATTCAGTGTTTCTACCTGATGGCAGACTGACAAACCTGTGAGCTAAATTCCTATATAGATTAAGAAACCATACCAACTATGTCAACATGATTCTATCAAAGAAACTACAGTCACTATTGAATTCCTACGATCAGCAGCTACTGCAAGGGGTCCACAGATACACATATGCAAGTACTGCCTGCCCACTGAATAACCCTACCTCACATGTATAAGGATTGCTGTTTTTCAGGTGATGGGAAATGTGTAATAATAAAATGCAAATTCATTTAATAAAAGTATTACTAGATCTGTCTGATTGGAGTCCTGGTGTGGTGCTGTGGGTCAATGCGCTGGACTGCAAAGTTGTTTGAAACACAAGACTGCTGGTTCAGCTCCCCAGCTGCTCCTCGGAAACCCAATACAGGGTTGCCATGGGTCAGAACTGACATGACGTCACTTAAACAACAACAACAAAAGATCAGTCTGATTATCACTTTGTGGTGTTATTTAACTTGTTTCTCATCTCCTACTCCTACATTGTTGTTGTTGTTAAGTGCCCTCAAGTCAGTTTGGATTCACTGTGACCCTATGTAGATTTCCAAGGACTGGGTGGTGGGTTTGAACTGCCAACCTACACCACAGGAACCCTCCTACTTGTATATCTCCTGTAAACTGAAAGATCTAACAGCTTCATTAGGCTTCATTAAGCATTTCTGGCAAGTATACTTCAGGGATGAAGTATTCTTACTGCAGCATACTGGAGATGCAAAATGTTGGGTTAGTCTGCTATTCTTGATGCTAAATTTTTCAAGAAACATTTATTGTGTACCTACTAAAGGAACTTCAAAAAGTTCATGGAAAAAAATCCATAGTCTTTCCATTCTATTTTTCAACAAACTTTTTGGGTCTCCCTCATATTTGTAAGGTATTACTACAGGTCCTGGTGTGGCGCTGTAGGATAAGCGCTGGACTGCTAATCACAAGCTCAGCTGTTCAAACCCACCAGTCACTCCTTGGAAACCCTATACAAGGTTGCTGTGAGTTGGAACTGACTCAATGGCACTTAACAACAACAACTTTTAAGTGCTAACCTTATGACAGCAAATATAACACGTATGAACACTACTTCTCAGAACTGAACAACCATGTGGGTTAGAGTCAGGGCACTGTTAGACTGTAAGCGGAACACTAGAGCATTCAAACACATTGGGATGGAAGGAGAAGAGCTACTGAAAAAGCACACAGAAAGTCACTAAAGAATGGACTGAGCAAAACTTGCTGCCATGTTTTCTTGCCTGACAACATGAAGGAAAAAATTAATTTAGCAGCATATAAAATAACTTAGATTTTTTTTTTTTTAATTAAAGAAGAAAATCAGGTTGATTAAGAAATGCAAGGCCACTGTTTTGGTTGAAACCCTCATCACAGTTTCAGCAGCCTCCCAGCTGGTCTCTCTGTAACTTCTTTCTTCCTCATTCCAAGCCATCTTGCACACAGCTTACCCACCTAGCTTCACACAGCGTACCTACCCAGCTTTAGCTAACATAATCCTCACCATTTCTGTACTGTACTAACAATGAATTCAAAAGTCAGACAGCTCCTACAAGCTCTCACACCTGACTCCTCCAGCCTCATTTCTCACCACTCCCAGTGTGAACTCTATCCTCCTATGTTCTCACCATCTCTTGCTCTTTCACGACAAAACACACTCCTCTTTTCTTAGTTCAATTTTTTCTTTTTTCCCCCAACCGACACACCCTTGTTCATCAGTCAAGAACCAACTGAAATGTCATGCTACACTAGAGAGATTGTCCTCCCTCCGCAAAGAAACCTCCACAGCTCTAGGAATCATCACTCCCTACTCAGTACTTGCACACCCCCATTCTGCAATTATCTGTTCCTATGTCTCCCCATCCCACACTTGGTTATAAACCGTTCCAAGGCTGGGCCTACATACTATTCCTTTTTATATTCCCAATGCCTAACAAAAGGAAGGGAAACAAGAAAGGGCCACTCTTACTCTGGTAGCGTAGTGGTTACGAATCGGGCTGCAGACCTTCAGGCCAGCAGTTCGAAACTATCAACTGCTCCGTGGGAGAAAGATGAGGTGTTCTGCTCCCGTAAAGATTTACAGCCTTGGAAACCCTGTACAGGGTCACTATGGGTCGGAACTGACTCCACGGCACTTAACAACAACAACAACATCAGATACCACTAGGCCTCAAAAAGCTCATAGAAAATTATCACTTTCTTCCTACCGATTCCATTTTTCTGAGAATTTTTTGAACCCCACTTGTGTAAGGCACAATTTATGGTGCTGCTGAGCACTTGGACAGAGTATCACAGCTCCTGGAGCTAGATTTATCCAGCCCCAAATTCTAAGTATCTGTTCAATATAGTGTGGAATAGGAGAATGGTGTAATGAAAATGACATTTATGCCAGCAAAAAAAAAAAAGGAAAGGGGAGAATTCTGTACACAGCTGAAGGACTAGGAGGAGGAATCAAATGCCTCCCTTCCTCCCAGAACCCCGGCCTCCACTTTCTTCTTCTGCACCCTAAGAGTGAAGTGTCTTCTTTTCCCAGAGTACTACTGAAGTAGAGAGAAGGCTGGGAAAATGCCAGACATACCTTGAGCTACAGGGCTGGGAAAACACAGTGCATTCCCCAGCAAGGTCATTTCTATGGTAACCAAAAATGTAAAGGGAACAGCGTGCATCAGAGAACTTCTTTCTCTGCACGCCACACTTGGCCTTCCTCAACAAATATGAAAACATGACGACAGGAGAAATGAGAAATAGTTTAAAGACGCCCCATTCTTTATTTCCATATACTTAAAATAGTCAGCTCCTATCCTTTACAGAGAATAAGTAACTAGCAGATCACTGGTTCCTTTTTGTCCTCAAACAAGCTCAACTGACCATAGCTTTGGAATAGGCTCTCTACATGAGCCAAGCTGTGCACACTGTCGTTGTTAACTGCCATTGAGTCAGTACCAACCCACAGCAACCCTGGACATGGTTTCCAAGGAGCTACTGGTGGGTGTGAACCACCGGCCTAGTGGTTCGCAGTCCAGTGCTTATCCTATAGCATCACACTAAGAGTCCAAACTATGTACATTATTATGGGGGAAAACTGGAACTGGAAGAAATGTGGCAAAGGAGGGAGGGAAGAGAGTGACAGAAGGTATGGGAGAAGTTGAGGTACATGCTGCCAGTTGGATTTTAGGTTTTTGTGTATGTGTGTAACTACCCATCTACAGCCAGTTACTGTGGCGTTATCAGTGCTGTCTGTCTCCTGGCTGAGTACTACAGGAGAAAGAAGTTTGTAAGCACAGTCATCTCTTATACAGCCACTAACAACTGTAGAACAATTCAGTATATGAGAAATACAAACACTGTTTTATGAGAAATGCTAAAATGCTACCAGGAACCAAAATAAAGGTCCAGATATTGATGATTCAATTTAAAACACTCTTAAAACAATGTAGTGGTATGCAAGTACCAACATTCTCAGAAGACAATCTCTTAGGGGATTCAGTTAACACATATAGAAGAACCAATGCCCACTGAGATTTAGAATAATTCTCAAAGGATGCGGGAATGAATATGACACGGTTCATATAGACCAAACAATATGCATTACTAAATTCTATCAGCTCATTGACCTCAGGCAACTCAGCTTTTCTCACTCCCTGCTCCTGGCCAAAAGACACACTACTGAAGTCTCATGCATTTCTTGGGATTTAGCTATGCAACAGCCACCTTTCCTTGTTTCTCAAAGAAAATGCTGCTTCTCTTAATAGCTGCCGTCCATACAGAGCACGTAATTCATGAGACCCAGGATGGTTTTGTTTTTTCTGTTTCTCTAAGAATAAGATGGTCATCTATGTCAGATGGGTCTTAACTGAAAGCAGAGAATACAAGAAAGATGTTCACTTATACTTTATTGACTATGCAAAGGCATTCAACTGTGTGGACCATAACAAACTATGGATAACATTGCGAAGCATGGGTATTCCAGAAGACTTAATTGTGCTCATTAGGGAACTTGTACATAGACCATGAATTCGTTGTCAGACCAGAACAAGGGGTTACTGCATGATTTAAGATAAGTAAAGGCATATGCCAGGGTTGCATTCTTTCACCATACTTATTCAATCTGCATGCTGAGCAAATAATCCAGGAAGCTGGATTCTGTGAAGAAGAATGAAGCATTAGGATTGGTGGGAGACTCATTAACAACCTATGATATGCAGATAATACAGCCTTGCTTGCTGGAAGTGAAGAAAACTTGAAATACTTACTGATGAATATTAAAAGTCTACAGCCTTCAGAATGAATTGCAACTCAATGTAAAGAAAATTAAAAGCCTCACCACTGCACCAATAAATGGCATCAGGATAAATGGAGAAAAGACTGAAGTCGTCAAAGGTTTCATTTTGCTTGGATGTACAATTACCACTCCTGGAAGCAGCAGTCATGAAATTGAATGACAGACATATTGCATTAGGCAAACATGCTGCAGAAGACATTAAAGCTGTTAGAGAACAGCTTGAGAATTAAGGTGCGCTTGACCCAAGCCATGGTCTTTTCAATCACCTCATACCGATGTGAAAGTTGGACGATGAATAAGGAAGCTCTTAGGAGAATCAATGCATTTGAGTTACAGTGCTGGAGAAAAATATTAAAAGTACCATGAATGGCCATAAGAACAAACAAATCTGCCGTGGAAGAAGTACAGCCAGAATGTTCCTTAGAAGGAAAGATGGTGAGACTTTGTCTCTCGTACTTTGGACATGTTGTCAGGAGGCACCAGTTAACAGTCCCTAAAGAAAGACATCATGCTTGGTAAGGTGGAGGGTCAGCAAAAAAGTGAAAGGCATACGACGAGATGGACTGACACGGTGATTGCAACAATGGACTCAAAACAACAACTGTGAGGATGGCACTGGGCCAGATAGTGTTTTGTTCTGTTGTGCTAAGAGTCAGAAATGGCATGACAGCACCTAACAATAGAAACAAAATGGTCTGCTACGCAAACAGAAGCAACTTTTTGATTATGCCAATGTATAAAACACATTTGCATAAGGCAAACGTCTCAAACATCCCAAATGTATTTTACTAAAGATCCAGGAGCTCTCAAAGGTACATGACTGAAGTCACAGTCCCTTCTGCGTTAGCCTGTGAGTTACTGCACAGGAATGAATTTATCCTGATTCCTATTCCTCTAGGATATTTCTTTATTCATTGCCAAAAACATCTTCAGCTCTCTGCTGTACCTTCCTTTCCCCATTCCATCCTAACAGTAATCTCATAAAGTAGGTATTATTAGCCCCATTTTGCAGAGGAAGAAACTGAGTCATGCAGACAAGGATAGAACTAGGTATCTAGTTCAAAGAAGTCGTCATATTTAAACTAAGTATTGAAAGAAAGGTCAAAATTGAGACAAAGAAAAAAGAACCCTTGAGTAAACTAAGCAAAGGCAGAAAGCAGTAAAAATATGCATGGTTTCATTAGGAATTGTACAGAAATTACTACCTACTTACTGAAAAAAGAGGAAGAAACCTAAATCAGTTGCCGTCAAGTTGATACTAACTCAGAAAGAACCATGTAGAAACAGAAGAACTGTACTCTACAGGGTTTTCAGGACTCTGGCCTTTGGAAGCCCATTGCCAGGGCTTTCTTTCAAGGCTCCTCAGGATGGATTTAAATTGCCAATCTTTATGGTTAGTAGTCAAGGATTTATCCATTTGCACCTCCCATTAACTCAGTAATTAATTTAGTAATTAGCACTGGACTGCGAACCACAAGGTCCATGGTTCAAGCCCGCCAGCTGCTCCATGGGAGAAAGATGAGATTTTCTGCTCCCTCAAAGATTTTAAAAGCCTCAGAAACCCTTCACAGGGCCATTATGAGTCAGAACAGACTCAAAGGAACTTCTTAACAACAATAAACTCATTTTCTAGAGTCACATCTTATATAATGCATAATTTAACAATAGTACTTTTTTCATTGTCACATTTCATAAATCTTTTGTTTGCAAATTCCTCACGTATATACTCAATATCTATGCATATTTTTCTTTTAATGAAGTTTTTACATCACTAACAAGTCAAGTATTGTCGAGTCAGTTTCAACTCAAAGTGACCCTGTTTAGGGCTTTGAAGGAAAGGCTTTAGGTTTAGCAGTCCTATGCTTATCCTACAGTATCACACCAGGACTCTCTGCATCATTGGTGGTGGTGGTGTATCATGGAGTCAGTTCCGACTCACAGCAACCCTGCAAAGGATTTCCAAGGCTATAAATATCTATGGGAGCAGAAAGCCTCATCTCTCTCCCATGGAATGGCTAGTAGTTTTGAACTGTTGACCTTGAAGCTAGTAGCCTGACCATTAACCACTATGCTATAATTATCTGATATGAAGAACAAATACATAACAGTGAAACATACTTGGTTATAGACAAAATGTCTAAAATAAATCTTTACCCTACTAATACTTCATAAATGAAAACAGTATTACTCAGAGAATGTACGAAGGAGCTCTGGTAGCTCAGTAGTTGTAAATCAGGCTGCTAATCTCATGGTCAACAATTTGAAACTACCAGTGGATATATGGGAGAAAGATGAGGCTTTCTGCTCCCATAAAGATTTGTTGTTGTTGTTGTTATGTGCCGTGGAGTCGGTTCCAACTCATAGCGACCCTGCACAGGATTTCCAAGGCTGTTAATCTTTACGGGAGCAGAACGCCTCATCTTTCTCCCGCGGAGCAGCTGGTAGTTTTGAACTGCTGACCTTGCGGTTCACAGCCCGATTCGTAGCCACTACACTACCAGCCTTGGAAACCCTATACAGGGTCGCTATGAGTCGGAACCGACTCCACGGCACATTACCACCACCACAACCAAGGGAGTGTACTGAAAGAGATTTAGCACAGATTCAAATACATGATGGACAGCTCTTTTCTAAAGGATTTGGGAGGAGAGCTCAGGGGAAACTTTATGTTTCAACTCACATAATAAAGAAAATCTGGAAAGACTTATAAAATTAATGGGAAATAAATATGATTTGTTGAATAATAATAGGTTTCAATCTAATTTCTTCACCAGATTACAAATCTCCTAAAGAAATACATTGTTATATCAGTAAGTATACTAACAGTTCTGCCCTACAGAACAATTTTCTTATAAAGTTGGAATGCTGTGACTTTGCATATCCCAACCACTAGGTGGGACCTCAACTAGTTCCAGAATCACTAAAAATCCAGGGAGTCAATTCGGACTCATAGCAACCCTACAGGACAGAGAAGAACTACTCCCTGGGGTCTCCAAGGCGAAAGCTTTACAGGAGCGGACAGCCTCATCTTTCTCCTGCTGATCAGGTTGGTGGGTTTGAATCACTGACCATTCAGTCATCAGCCCAGTATGTAACCCATTATAAAGAATCAGTTATAAGCCGATGATGGCACTGCTGGTTAACCCTGGGTTGCTAACAGCAAGGTTGGCAGTTCAAAACCCACCAGCCGCTCCACAGGAGAAAGATGAAGCTGGATGCCCATGTAAACATTTACAGCCTCAAAAACTCTACATAGGGCTGCTACAAAACAGAATTAAATTGATAGTAGTGAGTTTAGTTTGCTTTGTGAACTCATTTCATTGATTAAACTGAACCAATTCCACTTTTGTCTAGGCAAGACTGACTCATTACAGCCCTATGGGAGAGAATACTGGTGTCACTGTGGGTTAGGCACACATATAACATGAGTTTGTCAGTTCAAACTCACTAGTTGCTCCTTGGTAGAAGGACAAGACTGTCTACTCCCATAAAGACTGTCTACACTCCCATAAAGATTTACCATCTTGGAAACTCTATAGAGGACCATTAGCATATGGAGAATCAAATTCTGTTTTCTTTAAGATATCAAAATTTTACATTTAGTGATAACACCAAATGTAAGGGGGAAGGCAAGCAGAGATTGAGATAAAATCTGAATCTAAGAGTATCTTCACCCAGTAAGTAAACCCACTGTCAGCAACTCTATTCTAAGTCATTGCGACCCCACAGAACAGAGTGTGTCTGTGTGCTGTGGAGTCGGTTCCGACTTATAGCGACCCTGTACAGGATTTCCAAGGCTGTAAATCTTTACAGAAGCAGACTGCTTCATCTTTCTCGTATAGAGCAACAGGTGGGTTTGAACTGCAAACCTTTTGGTCAACAGGCCAGCACTTAACCCACTGCACCATCAGTTTCTGCTTTCACCCAAACAGGAGAGTTAAAAAAATAACCACAATGAGAGCTCAACATAATTTTGAAGGGAAAACAAGTCCTACACATCCATTATAAACAAATGAGATGTTTAAGCAGAAATCATCTATGTGTATAACAAAGTAATCATCCCTTGTATAATAAATAAAGATTATCAATTGTTAAAACTGTTGCTTAATAGCAACAATAACGTAATTTCAGAAAAATTCAAAAGAATGAGTGAATAGTGGAAATTGTGTTTACTACAGACAAGTGTAGTCTACTCAAATAGCAGATAACTGTGCAAAGGGAGACGCTTAGCTAGTTTCACAGAGAATTTCAGATGAAAGGGATATCTTTTAAAAGTAGAGTCCTTCCCTGGAAAAAGAAAGTTTCAGAAGAAAAGTCAGTTATTAAGCTTTAAAATGTAAGTATCAAATTGGATCCTTGAATAGATCAGGGTGGATAGTAACTTCCCAGGGGCCTCCCCTGGTATGCATGTCTCTATTCTTAGCAAGTTAGAAGGGTATCACACATAGCCAAGCCCAACAGAGGTTACTATCTAGGCAATGTATGGTTCTTATCATTAACATTCCCCTTTAAGTGATAAAGAGCCTTGCACAATATTATCATTACCCAGGGTATTTCAAAGTCATAGAAACTAAGGAGAGAAACAACCTCAGAAAAAATACATACACCACCACGTAGAGCCATAACCCAAGAATAAACAGAAACCACTAAAGTTAATTTAAAGCCCTTTGCTGCTGTTTATATGATTAATCTTCCTAAGGTAAAAATATCCTTAATCTTCTTTACTGATCATCTTTTAAACAGTACAAACAACTTGTTCTGCAACTAAAAGGAAGCTCATGCAAAATTCAATAGCTCTGCATAGTTTAGACTGGAGCTAGCAGGATATTCAAATCCTGAGAGGTCAATTCAACCTACACAGAGCAGAGTATTAGCTCAGTTTCTTAATGTAACACAGCCAATTTCTTTGGGTTTCTGTTTTGCTTCATTTCCTTTGGTGGTAGAGCCCACACCTAGCAAGTGCAGTGAATCCTATTAACACCAGAGATGTTCCACTGCCTCCCCATAGCCCTCCGCTCACTCTGGTTGGAATCTGGGGGCCAGAGCAAGGTTTCCCTTGAGACTAGATGTACGTTTTGGATGTCCTCACATAGCCTTTCTCCATCCACAAACAAAGCTTTGTCATGATTCAAACCAGGTCATTTGCTCATCCACTGAGTTCAACATACCTTTTGGAAGGATCTTTCTGAAGACAGAGTGAAAGTAATTTTCTAAAGGACTTGCCGTATTTTTTCATCATTTCCTTATCCTCTATTCCTGTTTCCAAAGTGGGTGGATCATTCTGCAAAGTCAACATTAACACCTGCAGCAAAAACAAACATGAAGGCAGAATCTGAGTATGGCAACTTCCACAGTCGACATTTTTAATCTTTCTCTTTTCTTGTTTTTTTTTTTTTTTACAAAACTATCAAAGCACATCTTTGGTTACATACAAACTTTCCTCCCCATGTTTTTAATTCTCCAGAAATTGTGTACTGACGGTATTCATTCCCCTTTGCAAATCTGTTCATATACCTCTAAACATTTTTCCTTTTTATTATTATTATTCCATTGAACAGGACTTTAAAAATCTGTTCTATGTGGTAAGAATGAATCTCCCAAGGGGCTGGGACAGAGCTTCCTGGAACTGGCTCTCATACTGCCTTAAGGAGCACGTAGCTCCAGACCCCATGTAATGAATGCTGGTACTCTGGTCAGGAACGAGGGTCAGAGCAGAAGTGAATGTGCATGTCTGCAGTCATTCATAAGTAAGGAACCACTTGTACTCAAAGGGTCTGTCTGTCACTCACTATCAACCTAAAAATAAATCTACAACATCCCAGGAGAGATCACAATTTCCTTCTCTCTTTCTCTTTCATCTTGGATTTTTTTAATTTGTAAATTTAAAAAAATACAGAACACTGTCAAAAGAATTGGCTAAATTGAGGCAGAAAACAGTGAATGACATCTAAAATATCACAATCAGATTGAAAGGCCGTGTTTCTTCTATAGAAGGGCAAAAGAAAATCAAGATGCAATTTCAAATCAAAAAGGAAGAAATTTCAGTCTTTCACATCAACATTAAAACTATCTGCATAAGACAAGGACAGAGTTTGTAGCAAACTAATGACCTGTGGAATAAGTAACTTTCATTAATGCAAAAATCAGTCCTGATTTATGCAAATACTACGCATGCCAAGACTGTTTTCAAGTACTTTCATGTGTGTGAACAGATGAAAGATTACAGTGGCATCTTATTGTTTGTGGAGGATAATAGCAAACAGAAGAGAGTGGGAGAGCTGTGGACTCAAAAGGAAAGCCCTGAGGAGCTTCAGGATGGATTCGCTGGTATGATCGGATTCAGGTGGGAAACACTGAAAAGTGAGGAAGGAAAGAAAGCAAGGAACACGAACAAAAATCAAGAAAAATTGGAAGAAAAAGTCCTAAGAGTTGCTTCCGTGCTATTTTTCTGAAAGGTCATTTCAATTGTTTGCACCTCAACTTCAACCTTTAAACTAACAAACTCTGGGCGAGATGGATAAATAGATGGATGATTGATAGAATAAAATCTGAACTATTCTAACCAACCTTTGAGTCCTGGTGTGGTGCTGTTAAGATAGAGGTCAGTACTTATGTACATATATATAGCTGTTGTTGTGATGTGCTGGCCAGGTAGTGCTGACTCATAGGGTTTTCTGAGGAGTTGGTGGTGGGTTTGAACCATTAATCTTGTAATTAACAGTCCAGTGCTTATCTTACAGTGCCACACTTGTTGTTAAGTATTGTTGAGTTGGTTCTGACTCATAACCACACTGTTGAGGATTTCCAAGGAGCAGCTGATGGGTTTGAACTGCCTAACTTGAGTTTATAGGGTGTGACGCTGTAGGATAATGCACTGGACCTCAAAGGTCAGTTTGAATCTCAGGTCGGTGGCTCAAACTCACCAGATGCTCCTCCGAAATCCTATACAGGGTCACTATAAGTAAGAACTGACTTTACAGCACTTAACAACATGTGTGTGTGTGTGTGTGTGTGTGTGTACACACAACATATATTCAAACCCACCAGCTGCTCTACTAAAGAAAGAATTGGCTTTTTGCTCTGATAAACATGAACAGCTTCAGAAAACTCTATATAGGGTTTATTGGAATCAACTTGATGGCTATGGAAATACATATAAAATGAAATTAACTACACTGAAATCTTAACAGGGATTGTCAATGGTTGATGATATTACTGATAATTATTTTCCACTTTTTTTGTATTTCTCTTTTCAAATTTTCTATAAAAAGTAAGTAGGACCAGTCAATAAAACTAAGTTTTTTATCCTCACAATTTTCGTGTCAGGTTTTTTGTGGTTGTTTTTTTTTACTGCTGTTGTTTATTTTTAATCCTCCTACAGTTTTATCATATTTGCCTAGTACAAAAATGGAGCAACTATAGATGATATTATCTATAAAACAGCTTCATCATTTCCACCATATCACATAATTCCACCATTTCACCTTCAAAACAACATTCAGTTGGGTGATACAGGCCCATCTCAGAACTAGGAGAACAAATGACATAAACTGGCTAAAAGAATAACAAAAACCTGAAAATAGAATCTAAAATGCATTGTATTTACTAAAAACACTGTGATTCACTTATATCAATAAGTCACCAATAGAACACCGAGAGACCAGGGCTAAAATATTATAGACCATTTAAAAGAAAGAAAGAAAACCCTGAAATTTGGGGATATCCTTCTGCCAAGATGACATCACTCACGATAGCCTATTTTTAGATTTTCTTTGAGGAAGTGGGAGGAGTGTTCGGCTATCAAAAAGAGTAATGGCCAGCATTTGTCATCCCGATCTAATTCCATCTAACAATCTCATCGCATTCTTTCCTCAGCTCTCAGCTAACAATGCAAAATCAGCTTCAAAGCTGCGGAACAGACTACCTTTATTCTATTCTATCCATAGAGAAACATTGGATCACATTTAACTTGGCTGTGTCCCTCCATTCATTCTTCTCAGGTTTAGGAGAAAAGTGACTATATTTAAGAGAATCCGGGAACAGATTTCTTTAAGTCATATTTCAAACCACACGTATTTTTCCCAACAGTAATTACTTTCATGGGCGGGTACTTGTGATAAGGCGCTGCTCCTGTTGCTAATTCAATGGCAGTTATTCCAAAGCTCCACATGTCTGCCTTGAAGTCATAACCTCTCACCTAGGACAGGAACCAAAAAAAAAAAAACAAAAAAACAAAAACACCACACAGTTATACAGCAGGCATGCTACGAATCACATCAAGCCCATATCATGAGGAAAGCCCACTGTTACGTATTCACAAATGGCATACTAGCTTGTTAAGTCCTAGCAAGCAGGAGTTAAATCAGAGTCACAGGAAGCATTTTACTAAAAGTATGGGTTTCAATGAAATATTAATGCATTCACGATATGGACCACTGGACTGTGTCTACCAAAACATCATATAGTTTTACCTGTTCCATGACTTCGGGGGCCATCCAACATGGGGTGCCAACAAAAGTTTTTCTGACTTTATTCCGGGTAACATCACCCCCTGTTGCTAAGAATGCACTTACCCCAAAATCTGAAAGGGGGAAAAAAAAAGAACACACACACACAATTGATCCTTATTTTTATGTAAAACATTGTTACTTACAAATACTAACTTTCTAAACATCTCCCTTCCTGGTAAGCAAATACAGTGATAAGACATTTCCCAAACATGGTCATGAAACCTTAGCAGGTATGCACCAGGGCAGTCGTGCCATCTGCAAGCACTACACTTAAGAGAACACCAATACTGGTAATGGTCAGCCAGTCCACCAGAGTGAAAACTCAGCAAACCAAATTATAGGGAGTTTCTATTAAAAAATAAACCAAACCGTTACTGGTTAAGAAGGATTACAATACCAATGAAAATAAAAACACACTCTGACAGAGGAACATAAACATGTTTGCAAAGCTGAAAATATACAGCAGTTTAGCTTTTAACTAAGATTTATTTTAGAAAACCATTTACAAGAATATCGCAAAACCCACTGTTACTGAATTGATTCCAACTCACAGGAAACCTCGATAGAGGGTTTCTGAGACTGTATATCTTTACAGGAGCAGACAGCCTAATCTTTTATCCTACATAGCTGCTGGTGAGTTTGAACCACTAAGACTGTGGTCAACAGCCCAACACCCAACCCGCAGTACCACCAGAACTCCTTACAAGTTTACTACATTCTTATTGCTGTTAAGTGTTGCTGAGTCAAATCCGACTCATAACAACCCTGTAGAGGATTTCAGATGGTGCTGGTGGGTTTGAATCTCCTCCAGTGCCACACCAGGATTCCAACAAGAAGACTATAGGAGACAGTAAAAGTAGTACCACTCAAAGCTAAGCCCTACAATGTTTGGTGGGCTTTTGTGGCCCCAGTTTGGGACCTGGTTGGCAAGCAGTGTAAGGAGACCTGGGGACTCTTGGGCCCAGAGTCAGTGGCGTGGCCACGGAGGACTCGAGCCGAGAGTGGAGCTACTGGCTGATGGGAAGAGAGGGCATGTGCACAAGAATGCCCACACTTGCAGATGGTACCCACGTGACCTGGACTGGATGACTGGATGATCAGAGCTCAACCAGGAGAAGAAAGAAGAGGCAAAAAAAGAGTGATCTGATACAATATGATGAACTTGACCCTACACCTATGGATGCAGTGACTCAAAAGAAGGAACAAATCCTTACAGCAAGAAGCATTCCCACCCCCTCTACACACAGAGTAGACAGAGATGGGCAACGTGGACATTGGATACCCAAGTTGGGGGGTGGGGGGGTGCGGGACTACAAAGGCAAGAAGTGACTGGCTTACAAGCTTTCAAGAGGGAACCTAGAGCTAAGGGGCCTGGAGGAAGGTAGAATCTCCAGTGAGTAGTATTCAATCTAGGCGGGGCTGATGAAATGAAATACAGATGGGTCACTTGTGATACTGTAGTGAATAATTGTTATCAGGACTGATTATGAGGGTTGGAAATGCAAAGGTAGATGTTTTGTAGCAAGGAAGGGTGTGATTAATTCTCCAGTCTAGGAGCGGAGGTCTCTAGGACCATCAACAGAGAAGAGCCGAGAGCGGGACCCTACCCAGAGAAGTAGAGATGCCTGAGATAGAGGCAGAGACGGTGACGTGGAGTGATGAAGCAGCTGGGGACTTTGGATCCAGAGAGGGCGAGGGACTGTGGGCTGAAGACTTGGGGTGGGGGGAGGGTACAGTGTCATACCAGGTCTCCAGCATTTGTAGGGTATACCCTTTGGTCCGTTGATGATGCATGGAAGGGATTGGAATCATGGCAATGAAATGATACACGATGGAATGAATGAAAAACTAAAGTTCTCTCATGTAAACTATCATATAATTCACAATAAAATATTAAAAAAAAAAAAGTAGTAACACTCAGTAGCACTGATTCTTTCTTTGATTTATGAATCATTTCTAGCTTATCTAATTCTAAATTGTTAATGTCTGGAAAATAGCTTCTGTTTGTTTGTTAACAAAGAATGAATAACATCCATCTTTAATATTCACAAGTTCTTGCCCAAATATCACTCTCTAAAATCCTTAGCTGAACTCCTGAAGGCAAACCCACAAACCCAGGTATATAAAGCAAACAGGCCCAGATCTGTCCATGTGGAGCAATCAACACAAAGGAAAAGCTCAGTCAGCAAAAGTCGTTTTTACCCAATATTTGATTTCTGGATAATTTCCTAAGTACAAATATAATGGTTTACAGAATTAAATAACACTACGAGAACTTCTTGTGGAGAAAAGACAAATTAATCAGGCATACTATAAATATACGTGTGCAGATAAGCAAATATGTGCCTTTATACATGACAGCAGAAAAGGGAACAAACACCCCGTGAGTATTAATACAGGCATTTCTGCTTAGACTTCTAAATAAAGGAAAAAATAAGTTAAAGCATTAGTTAGTTACTCAGAATTAATACAGATCTACCTGTAAGAGCCAACTCAAGGACTGTTGGATGGTGAGATAGTAGATAGTAACAGAAAAGGTAGTTGCATTTCAAAACACTAGACCACACCATACAGTGTAAGACCTTCCAGATTACTCTCATAGTATTCTCCTTTGTTTCTAAGTTTTCCATTATTAATTGTCAGGATGACAGCAATTACCAAACAATAATGTCAACTCCACCCACAGGTCAAGATGTGTGAACATTTGTTTTTGTTGTTGTGACTCACAGCACTCCTGTAGAGGGTTTCTGAGGAGCAGCTATGGGGCTTGAACTGCCAATCTTGTGTTCTGCAGTCCAGTGCTTATTATTCTACAGTGTCACACCAGGTCTCCAGCATTTGCTTTAGGGCTGTGATATCAGGTAATGTAATTTTGTGACTTAAGAACATTGGAACAGTTCTCTGAATTAAAATATACTCATGGTTCATTTATATTTACTCAACTCCCAACAGAATTTCAATGACAAGTAAAAGGAATAAATATTGATAAATGAACTCTTTGTTCTATTTGCTATTTCCAATTGGTTTCACTTGAAATTGAGCAAAAGTATATTTTGAAAATGGATATATAATTTAATTTGCATATATGTAACCGACTCTAAAACTCTTTGAATTCTTAACATTATGGTCAGAAAATTAAGCTTTGTGAAAAGAAATCTTAGGAACCAACAAATCAGCCTTATGTGGGATTAAGAAGGTACAATTCATTCTTTTGCAGAAGAGTTAGATAAATTCAGTTGTAATCATGCATTTGACTAAAGTTCTGGTATAGCTCTATAGGATAAGCAATGGACTGCTAACCACAAAGTCAGAGGTTCAAACCCATCAGCCACTCGTCGGAAATCTATACAGGGTCGCTATGAGTAAGAACTGATTCAACAGCATTTAACAACAATAAATATAGTTGGCTAGAGGAAAATACAATATATGGCTGTTTTTAAAAAATATACTAATTTCAACTTTTTTTTTCTTAAAAGAAATTCAATAAATCCAGCACCCCATTTTTTATCAAAACAGTATTATAACATGATCACATTAAATAAACAGGCATCACCTATCAATAATTGAAGATGTGGGCAAAAGATAATTTAAGAAAGAATGAATTACTTGAAATGCTGCTGAAGAAACCTTAAAGTCTCCTTCAAAAAGATATAATCCAGATAAATTTTCACAGATATTTTTAGATACATTTAGCTATTTTTTTCAATTCCTTATAAATATTATCTGCTTTTGCCTGGCATTTCTTAAAGCTGTACAAACAGCCAAGAAAGATATATAGTAGCAATTCATATTGACAATATGCCTCAATATATCTTCCCTTGTTCGAGTATTTATTCATGGCCTCCACTTAGAACACTCACTTTAAAAAGTCATAAACAGTTGGATAAATGTCTTTAAGCTTAGAACAAAATCCTCAAAGCTCAAAACACCAATCCTAACATCTACCTACCCTTAAGACGACAGAATAAACACACAAGTTGCTTCTATATATGGTTAATGTGCATACAGAAAGACTAATATGCAGTAAAGTGGGCCCAAGTGCCCCACGTGGATGGCAAGAATTCTACAACCAAAACCTAAAACCCAAATCAAACCTGTTGCCATCGAGTCAATTCTGATCTTGTGTTAGGATAAGTCCAGTGCTTATTTTACTGTGCCACACTAGGGCTCTGCAGAACTAACTACTTACTATTCATTCCCTGAATCCACTGCCATCCTTGCCCTTTGCACATGGTACTCTTTTGTTTTTTAATGTTTTATTGTGAATTATGTAATAGTTTACATGGGAGAACATTAGCTTTACATTAATCTTATTGTATATCATTTCATTGCCATGGTTACTATCTCCTCCATGTATCATCAACCAACCAAAGGGTATACCCTGAAAGCCTGTCCCCAACCCACCCCCGATCATCAGCACACAGACTCTCCCTGGGTCTAGAGTCCCCAGCCACTCCATCCCTCCACATCATTGTCTCTGCCTCCATCTCTGGCGTCACTGCTTCTCTGGATAGGGTCCCACACTCTACTCTTCTCCCTTGATGGTCCCAACGACCTCTGCTCCTCGAC
Source organism: Chrysochloris asiatica (assembly GCF_000296735.1). Taxonomy (NCBI): domain Eukaryota; kingdom Metazoa; phylum Chordata; class Mammalia; order Afrosoricida; family Chrysochloridae; genus Chrysochloris; species Chrysochloris asiatica. The sequence continues at coordinate 9,604,030 of NW_006408617.1, forward strand.
TGCAAAGTCAACCACTCCCCTCCTTTTGCTACAAAACATCGACCTTTACATTTCCAACCCTCACAGTCAGTCCAGATAGCAATTGTATCACGAGAGACCTATCCCTATCTCCTTTCATCAGCCCCACCAGACAGACTGAATACTACTCAGTGGAGATTCTACCTTCCTCCACGCCCACTGAATCTAGATTCCCTCTAGAAAGCTTGTAAGCCAGTCACTTTTTGCCTTTGTGGTGCACCCCACCCCCACACTCCATTTTGGGTACCCAATGTCCAAGTTGCCCATCCCTGTCTACTCTATGTATCAAGGGGGTGGGAATGATCCTCACTGTAAAGATTTGTTCCCTCTTTTGAGCTACTGCATCCATAGGTGTAGGTCAAGTTCATCAAATTGTATCAGATTACTGTTTTTTTCCTCTTCTTTCTTCTTCTAGTTGAGCTCTGATCATTGAGCCATTGAAGCCTGATCAAGTGGGTATTATCTCCAAGTGTGGGTATTCTTGTGCATATGCCCTCTCTCTTCTTATCAGCTGGACGCTTCACTCTCCACTCTAGTCCTCTGTAGCTGTGTCACTGACTCTGGGCCCAGGAGTCCCCAGGTCTTGCCACACTGCTGACCAACCAGGTCTCCACCTGGGTTCACAGGAGTCTATTGAACATTGTAGGGCTTAGCTCGCAGCTTCATTGCTGTTTTTCCCTCACTTCCCTTATCGGTGACCAAAAGGCAGTCACCCATCCGAGTGCAAGTCTGCTCATGTATTCCCACTGAGTCTCAGTCTTGGAAGGGGACTTGCCCTGAGAGGACCCGACCACTTGCCTTGATGTTTCCTGGGTGAGCAACTTGCTTGTTCTTGTATGCACATTGTCCTTTGTCCTTCTGGTGTACCACCCTCTTCCCTTCTCTGTAATTAGAGCTCAGGCCCCAAAACTCAGGGTGGGCATCAGCTCACTGCTCTCCCGTCCCATCCTGCAGAAGCCCAGCTATCCCCCTTCTGGCTTGCACGGAAGGACCTTCCACTATGCTCATGCTCAGATATCAAATGCAAGCCCTGGGATCCTTGTCTGGTGGACAAAGCCAGTAGGATGTGCTGAGACACTGGATATAGGAAGTAAAAAAGAAAAAAAAAAAGAGAGAGAGAAGAACGGCATGAAGTTTTTGACCTAAGCAAGTAGGGGAATGATGTGGCAACTAACTGACTAGAAAATGAGACAGAGGGTGGAGAATATCAGGAGTCATGTGCTTTTTATGCCATAGCTTCCTTTGATCCGGCCTGATAATACCTCTCCAAGCTCCAGCCTCTCTTCTCTCACGGCAGGGCTGTTACTGAAGGACATTCAGGATGTCCTTATGAAATGGCCAGAGCATCTCGGGTATTTTCTGAGTTACTTTCAGTTGCCATGTGGTCTATTCATGGTGACTCCAGGCATGCAGAGCAGAACCACTCCGTAGGATTGTGACCTTCTGGAAGCCCATTGTCAGACCTGTTGTCTCAGGTGCTTCTGGGTGGGTCTGAACCACCACCCTTTTGGCTAGTAGTAAAGGCACTTAACTACTTGTGCTACCCAGGGACTCCTTCTCTGGGTTAGGGTATGGCTAGCTGAGTAGGCACCCATCACTTTTGCCTAATTTGCTACCTATGACTTAAGAAACATTTGTTGTTAACCGTGAGGTTCGCAGCCTCATTCATAACCACTACACTACCAGAGCTCCTGCTGACCTTTCAGTGCTTACCCTACAGCACCACACCAAAACTCTGATTTAGAGAATAAGTGGACCTACCAGAATGTAGTGGCTCTGGTAGTGTAGTGGTTACGAATCGGGCTGCGAACCTTAAGGTCAGCGGTTCGAAACTACCAGCCGCTCCATGGGAGAAAGATGAGGCTTTCTACTCCCGTAAAGATTTACACCCTCGGAAACCCTGTACAGGGTTGCTATGGGTTGGAACCGACTCAACGGCACTTAACAACAACAACAACCAGAATATATCACAGTCTAACTGCAAAGGCAGGGAGGGTCGGGCTGCGGTTAGGTGGAAGATGAGGGTATTCTGTGACTGTGTGACCCAGAAAGGTACTTCACCTCTCTGGGTCTTGCTTTCTTCATCAAGCTTCTTGTTTAGGCCGATTCATACATGACTGTCATGTCTGTAACACCTACCACCTCTTTCCACTAGGTCTAAATCTCTTTTATGTTACTGCTCTCTGCCTATTAATAAATAAGTTAGCTGGGCTGAGGGAATACACATTAATATTTTTACAGTGGTGGTGGTTATGTGCCATGTAGTTGGTTCCAACTCATAGTGACCCTGCACAGGGTTTCTGGGGCTATAAATCTTTACGGGAGCAGAAAGCCTCATCTTTCTCCCACAGAACAGCTGGTAGTTTCTAACTGCTAACCTTGCAGTTCACAGCCCGATTTGTAACCACTATGCTACCAGAGCTCCTTATTTTTACAGTGGTAGTTGTAAAATATGAGGAAGATATGTCTCCTGACCTCGGGGACATTACAATCTGAGAGGGAAAAGACATGAAACAATAAACACCATAACAACATGTGAAATCAAATGTTGGGCAAGCTGAATGGAAGCAGAGCAGCTAATACCATAACCAGTGGCCGTGAAAGTGGGCCTTGGACCTGGCCTTGAAGAAGAGATTTGGATCGGCAAATGACATTCCAGACAAACAGATCACATGAGCAAAGCACAAGTGTTGAACCAAGAACAAAAACTGTCTGACAGCTGCAAGGGTCAAAAATTCAAATACCTACAGAGGTCAGGCAGGGAGACAGAGGCAGGAAAAGGTTCTGACAACCAACAGCACAACCTCAATGACACAGGGCACTAATGTTTAGTGTCAGGATTGGGAACCATTAGGGAGCCGGGGGCTCTGTGTTGAGCTGGGAGTGCATTCTCTATGTCCTCTCCCCTGGTCACAAAAAGGCTTCTGCTACTCAACTGGACAAAAGAGTAGACAGAGAGGAATGCAGACCTGGTGTAGCTGGATCTCCCAGTTTCCCAGAGAAGCCAAAGACCTGGGATCCTTACATGAAAGTGTTCTTTCTCTTTCTTTCACTCTCTCTCTCTTTTCTTTTTGTTCTACCAATAAATTTCATTTTAAAAAGTTAAAAGTTAAAAAGTCCAAATAAATGATTTCTGTCTGCCTGATTTAATCCACAAACCAGTAGTGTGTCCACTCTATGTATGTCCAACATTTTCCTCAAACACTTCATCCTATATACTATGGTATTATCATGTGTGTGGCATACAAGCCAGGTTGGTCAGCCAGCATTCTAACCAAGAATGCTCAATGCTGGGAGATACTGGTAGCATCTGACTCAGGATATCAGAAGCAAATGCTAGAAATATTTCTGCTATCTGTGTCTAAACATGGGTAAGTATAAACTAGTTGGATATCCAAAAGGATTATTATTAGGGAAAACAATGACCTGCTAACAGCATGAAATGGGTTTTGACTAGTGAGAATGAAGCAGGCAGACACTGACTAATATTTTAGATTTATCCTTGCAAGAAGAGAAGGGAAAAAAAAAAGAAGAAGAAGAAAAGGAAAGAATGCAGCCAGACATAAAACCAAAACCAAACCCAACCCACTGCCACTGGGCCAAGTCCTACATGGTAACCCAAATTGTTATAAACGAACAGCCTCATCTTTCTCCTGAGGAGCAGCTGGTGGGTTTGAAGCATTGATCCTGCAGTTAGTAGCTCTATGCCTAATCCACAGCACCACTAGGGCTCCCTGTTGTTGTTGTTAAGTTCCGTAGAGTCGCTTCCCACCCATAGCAACCCTGTACATGGTTTCTGCTGAGCAGCTGGAGAGCTTGAACCACCAAACTTGCAGTTCAAACAGCTTTGCTGTCTGGTGCTTTAACCCACAGTGCCACACCTTAACTCCTTAGCCAGACCCAAAGTGTAGGGTAAATTCCAAACTAGTTCTATGTCTAGAAGGAGTCTTTTTTTTTTTTCTTCTTTTTTAGAAAACACAATTGCCATTTTAACCATTTTTACATGTACAATCAGCCACACCAACCATACTCCCCATGGTGCACAATCATCACTATTATTCATTTCCAAATCTTTTTTTTCCCCAACTTTATAATTTATTATTAGTATTGTCATATAGTCAGGTCTTGGCTTTAAGCATCTCGCAGAGTAATCACCTTTTGAATGGAAGTCTCGTCTCTTTAGACCTGGGTGAGCAGTGCCAGGTTCTTGGCATACAACCATTGTTGTTTATAAATGTGGTTCTGTTTCTTATTAATCCCCCTTCTAGAGGCTTGCTGCATCTATTAAGGGCTCTTTTGTTTTTTTGTTATTAAAAAAAAATTTTTTTTTCAATCCCTTGGAAGTCTATTCCTCAACACATCCTAAAGTAATCCAATTACTTTTTTTTAATTAAAGGGTTTTTTTCGGTGAATTCAGTGAAAGGTTACAGGGCAGATCATCTGTTTTACATTAAAAAATCATATACTTTGTTTCACTAGAATGATTATAATCCCCTTTATGTACCATCAGTTAAATATTTCTCTCTATGCATTTTAGCGTCTTTAAAACAAAAAACAAAAACACTCAGGCATATATAACAATTTAAACCACCAAAGAGCACATTCTACAAGTCTGCCTCCTGGCCGCCAGCTCTTAGTCCCTCTCTTTCCATGAGTTCAAAGTCCTCAGCTACTTTACTCCCTCTCTCCATGTCTCCATCTCTGCCTCCATCTCTGATGTCGCTGCTTCTCTGGTTCGGGTCCTCTATTTCTGGACTGTAAGATTAACTACTCGCCAGTTCTTGTTACAAACCTTTACAATTCTAACAGTCTCAATTAGTCATGATAACAATTGCTCACTATTGAATCATAAGAATCTTATCCCCAACTCTTTTCACCAGACCCATCTAGACAAGATGAAAACTATTAAGTGGGGACTTCCCCCACACACTCTTAAACTAAACTTCCTCTTGAAACCTTGTAAGCCAGCCACTTCGTGCCTTTATCGCTGCCCACTCCCTCATTTTAGGTAGCCAATGTCTAAGTGGAGTCCTGGTGTGGTGCTGTGGGCTAATGCATCAGACTGCAAAGTCGTTTGAACTACAAGATCGGTGGTTCAAGCTCACCAGCTGCTCCTTGGAAACCCTATATAGGGTCGCTATGGGTTGGAATCGACTCAACAGCACGTAACAACAACAACAACAACGTCTAAGTTGCCAGTCCGTCTCTACCCTGTGTACAGAGGGGAAAGCATTGATACTTTATGTGAAGACTCATTCTCGCTCAGTTGGTATTTTGAGCTACTACCTCCAATGAGTATAGGTCAAATTCATCATATTGTAGCAATTTGCCCTCATTTCCTTTACCAAAAACCGTTTGCTTGTTTTTATCTTCCTCTAGCTGAGTTCTAAGGAGCTCTGGTAGCGTAGTGGTTACAAATTGGGTTGCTATCCTCAAGGTCAGCAGTTCTAAACTACCAGCTGTTCCACAGGAGAAAGATGAGGCTTTCTGCTCCCATAATGATTTACAGCCTTGGAAACCCTGTGTAGGGCCACTATGAATCGGAACTGAATTCACGGTACTTAACAACAACAGTTGAGTTCTGATTATCAAGCCATTGGAGCCAGGTCTCCAAATCTTTTTCTCTCTCCCCCTTTCTTTCTTTTTCTTTTTTTCATTCGTGGGAAAGTTCCCAATGGCTTCTCTTAATGAGAAAATAAATATACATGAGAAACTACAAAACTGAAAGCAATTTCCTGTCTCCTCTTTTCCTTCCTTTTCTATTTAACTGCCTTCCCCTTCACTCAGGTTAGCACGTGTCTATATTCTACCCAATTACACTTCTGCTGACAAGACTCTCAAAGCAAAATCTCTCCCTGCTGAGGCATCTGAAGAGTAACCAAGAAGCCCATCCCAGGCCACAGTTTGACATGTATGTATGAGGAAGCCAAAAAAACATACAGATTTTTTTCCACCTTCTGATTATAATACATATCAAATTAGCACAAGGTTTTAGCTTTTTAACTGATCAAATAGCAGTTTCTCAATGTTTTTAATGTATCATTAACCCAGTCTTTGTTTGACACGTTTTTGTGGGATTTTTGTTTTGTTTTGTTTTGTGGGGGTTTGTTTCTTTGATTCTGTTTTCTTTAGGTTGGCTTTTCAATTAAACAGGAGCAATTTTTCCCTCTCCTAGCACCTTCTGAATGTCAGAGCGTCATCAGACCTCTATTAACTAAGAGCCACGTCTGGGTGGGGACAAGGGGAAGGCAGCTTTCTCCAGCCTGCTGTAAGTACCTGCAAGCCCTGACAGGAAAAAGCAGCGGTCGAGGCTGCATGGCTTCCCGGTGGACACCACATCTCTAGGTATCCACGCCAGGGTCAGCAGAACTCTGCACTTGAGAAAGGAGCAGAGCCCAGAGCCAGGGAACTCAAGCCAGACTGCAGCAAGATCTTAGAGGACAACTGCCAACACTTGCTAGACATGTCTCTTCTTGAGACAGTACCATTGTTGCTTACACATGGTTTTCTCTTGTTATTACAGTAATATGACATCACATCATGAATGTGAGCATCACTCAAGAGGCCAGTCTCACCCACTCACTGCCATTGACTTGATTTCAACTCTTAGTGACCCTCCAGGGCAGAATGGAGCTGCCTTAGAGGGTCTCCAAAGATGTAAATCTTTACAGTAGGAGACTGCCTTATGATTCTCCTGTGGGGCAGCCAGTGGGTTTGAACCACCAACTTTGCGGTTAGTTACCCAATGCTTAAACCACTGTGCCAATTGTTGTTGTTGTTAAGTGCCGTCAAGTCGGTTCCAACTCATAACAAGCCTGTATTGGGTTTCCGAGGACCAGCCAGTGAGTTTGAACCACAGACCTTGTGATTCAAACTAAGCCTTTCGTTCTAGTGTTTCTCCCACAGTGCCACACCAGGAATCCACAGGAGACGCTCAATCATTTTAGACCTTGGAACCGGTACTGTTGGTAGCCCAGACAGCACGCTTTCTTTTTCTCTGACAAACTCCCGGTTTTGTCTGACAGGCTTCAGTGATTTATCTTATTGATTCAAGCCCATATGGTGCTTTGTTCCTCTGTATCAGTCAGTGGTCTGAGGATCTGCGCTCATCCTATCCTCTAGGATCCAATGGGAACACTGTGCAGGTTCTTCTGGGGAAATTTCCCTCCTGAATCAAAAAGGAACAGGTAGAGGCCATCAAATCCATTCTGACGCCTAGTGTGCTACGTATAACAGAACGTCCTGGATCATTCTGATCATTGCTGGCATGTGTTGATCCACCTCACTGGCTCTCCTAGTTTACCAAAAACTTAACCAGCAACTGATCACTTAAAATGTCATGTCCAAAGCAAGCTCATCAGACAATGTTTTGGTTTTGGCTTATTTTCAAAAGCAGGTCACACCACATCTTTCTTCCTAGTCTGTCTTAGTCGGGAAGAGCCACTTGAAAACTATCCACCATGGGTGACTCTGCTGGCATTTGAAGTACTGATGGCATAGCTTCCAGCACCATAGCAACATGCCAGCTACTACAGTAGGACTGACAGGTGGTACATGCAAGGGTTTCATCCCAGTATTTTGCTCCTCCACCCCTCCTGCTTGGGACATTCTCACATGAACAAGAGCAGCCTGAGGATAGGACCTGCCCAGCATACGATGATGCAGAAGAGAAAGTTCCTAGGAAAGAGCTCCGTGACCTCTGAGATATCCCAGGGCCTCTGCACCAATCCTGGAATGGAATCTCTCAGTCTTACTATTAAGAGTATAGATGAGTAATTCCTATCTTAATTTTCCTTTGTTAATCTTTATTGTTTAACCCCCTATGGGTCAAGGGCTTGGCTATTTGTTCCTGAAGGTTTCTTAACATTCATAGTCAGGTCTTGTCTTCCCCCTAGCCTAGCCATCATTTATGTCTACTTGCTAACCACTAAAAGTTAACCATGATATCAGAGATCAACACCACTGCAGTTCCCAAGCACTTAGCAAAAAAATCAGCTAGAGAAGAATTTAGTACACAGTAGAATTTTGGATTTTAAACAGCTCCATTATTAAGCATGTCACCTAATGCCAGGGGCACAAATCAAAACCAATAAAATGCAGAGAAGTCTCAAGAGGGAAAATATATTGCAAAGACTCCAATTCCCTTTTCTGCTAATAACTGCTGTTTGGGACTATGCTAACACAAATCCCCCATAAACAGAACACACTTCTAGGAAAATAAGATAAAAAAGTACCTTCAACATTCCAGTCTAGATCCTTGAGACTCAAAATAGGCTCCACAGACCAGAATAACTGCATCACAGGGGAGCATCTGAGAAATGAAGGCTCTGGGGCCAGTCCAGACACACTGCATCAGAATCTGCACTGTAGCAAGCTCCCCTGGGGATTCGATGTGCTTTGGAGTAGGAGAAGCACTTGTCTACAGGTCTGCTTGACTAGCACGTGCTGCAGTGTGACTTGAAGACTCCAGTGAAAGGCCAATTCCAAACTTCTCTTTTTCTTCTCTTAGATGGTCAGAACCACAGAGTAGAAAGGGAGTAGCAGACAAGTATTTCTGTCTGCACATTCATATATGTCTTAGGACACAGTACAAAGGATGGAGTCCTGATGGGCTAAGGGGGCGAGCTGTCAACCCCAAGGTCAGTGGCTCGGACTTACCAGCTGCTCCACGAGAGAAAGATGAGGTGTCTGCTCCCATAAACACTCATTTCATACAGTTTCAGAAACCCTCCGGAGCAGTTCTACTCTGTTCTACAGGGTCGCTATGAGTCAGAATTGACTCAGTGGTACTGAGTTAAGTACAAGGGCACTATGAAAAATGTAAATCATGTCCCACATAGAACTACATATGTAGCTCCGTGATTCTCAACTGTGTCTAATGCGTCAAACAGGACAAATTCATACACGTGGCACACCTTTGTGCCAGGACTTGGAGCTGGTTCTCACCAGTTCAGTCTTAACTGGTGAAGCAAAACTGGAATGAACCTGAATTTGTCAAATATGGGTGTACCAGAATGACATATGGAACAAGAAAGCTTGCAGGATGACACCTGCTAGAAACTTTCTTTCCCTCCCAGAAAACAAGGGCAGTGTGCTTGATGCATAGCAACCAAACCTCTTTAATTGACACACTCAGCAAGGCACCCAGCTCAAAGATGGCAGCAGCATGCTCACGTCTAACAACAATCCAACCTCCCACACTGGGTTACTGAAAGGGCTCCCGATGCCTCTTTCAAGTCTCCCAATCCTGAATCTTAGTCATAATTCTGACTTGGCTGTATCAGCAGTCACAGATGACCAACTTTTCTAAGTGATCTAAAGCCCAGCTTTTTGGAAATATTCAAATTTTTACAAATTCTTTTATGAAAATTATTTATAGTCACATCAAATGATCAGTCTTCCAGTATCAGCCGTTGACAGGCACTTGAACTAACGTGCACTAATAGGCTCACTAATGTGGTTACCTGCACGAAAGGCAGTATGCGGGTATAATCACATCTCCTGGCACTGGCATGTATAATTCCACTCATGAAAGCCTCTCAGATGCAACTGCATGAAGGCGATGTCATTATTAGAATAATCACCTTGAATGTGCTCATCTTTTAAGTGTGTCAATAATTCATACACTGGTTGCTTGTCTACGTCTGTTTATTGTTGTGTAATATCCCATCAATTCCAACCCAAAACTCCTACAGGACAGAATATAACTGCTCCATAGGGTGTCCAAGGCTGTAACCTTGTGGCACTGTGGGTTAATGCGCCAGGCTGAAAAGCCATTTGAACTGCAAGGTTGGTGGGTCAAGTTCACCAACTGCTCCTTGGAAATCCTATACAGGGTCGCTATGGGTTGGAACCGACTTAACAGCACTTCACAACAACAACAAACCTTAATGAAAGCAGATGATTGTTTTGTGCCATCAAAGTGACCCAATAGGGTAGAATAGAACCCTCCCTCCCCGCCAGGGTTTCTAAGGCCGTATACCTGCATGGAAGCAGATCGCCACGTCTTTTCTCCTGCTTGAAAAGATGGTAGGTTAGAACCATCAAACTTGTGATCAGCAGCCAAGTGTTTAACCACTGCACCACTAGGGGTCTTTATCCCATCTACTGCTGTTGTTGCTGCTGTTGGGCATCATGCCAGTGATCTTGTGTAGGGCCACGTCTTTTCTCCTGCTTGAATACATGGTGGGTTACGATCATCCAACTTTTAGTTAGCAGTCAAGTGCTGAATCACGGAGCCACCAGGGTCCTTATCTTATCTACTGTTCTCATTGCTGCTGTTTGTCAGCAAGGCCAGTGACCTTGAGTAAGGTCTCCAAGAGAAGCCTTGTAGGAATCAGTCCAGTGTAAGACTCTCCTTGTTTGCCAGTGGAAGCTGATAACTTTGCACTTCAGTACAGATTGGGATGTACCAGGTGTGGACCCTGTAGGCCCACGGAGCCAGGCAGAACAACCTCTAGTCCTCTGACACTCTTCCTTCTCCACCCACTGTCTTTCCTCCCATCAGGACACTGGTTGTCAATTCTGTTTATTCCTTCTTGCAAGCAAATGGTGCACAATTGCCTTGTCTTGCTCCATGTTGTTGTTGTTGTTATGTGCCATTGAGTCGGTTCCGACCCATAGCAACCCTGTATAGGGTTTCCGAGGGTGTAAATCTTTATGGGAGTAGAAAGCCTCATCATTCTTCCACGGAGCACCTGGTAGTTTCGAACCGCTTACCTTAAGGTTCGCAGCCCGATTCGTAACCACTATGCTACCAGAGCTCCTTGTCTTGCTCCATAGGCTATGCATATATAACATGATGTCCAAGGTATTCATGGTCAGAAAACACAGTGCTGCATTATTTAGTAAGTCTGTGCACACACATTTCCACATATCAGCTGCTGTAGACAAATCCATGCTTTACATCTATTAATGAGGGACAGGCAGTCCTGTCCCTCATTAATAGATGTAAGGGACAACCTCTTCTTTGAAACACCAAGACAGTGACAGTTTCTCAGTAATTTATGAAAGCAAAATCAGAAGGTATTTCTTTTTTCCCTGAATGTAGAACCTTCTCTTTAAGAATAAGAGAAACCAACTTTTTAGAAACACACTACCTGCCTCAATTAACATAAATAAAGGCAGAAAATCTAAACAGATCAAAATAAAATAAGTGATTGAAGATGTCATTTAAAACTTTTTTAAAGTTCCAACAAAAGTAAGTCCTGGCCACAGATGGCTTCAGAGTAAAATTTTAGCAAACATCCAGATAAGAATTAATAACAAGTCTACTCAAAAATTGGTCAAACACAGAAAAGGAACATTTCTGAATTTGCTCAATGAAACCAATGTAACCCTATACCACAACAAATTGTTGTTGTTGTTCAGTGCCACCGAGTTGGTCCAGACTCACTGAGACACTGTATAAGGTTTCTGGAGTGGCTGGATGAGTTTGAAAGGCCCACTTTGCAGTTCAAACCAACCTTGCAGTCGAGTGCTTATCTTACAGCACCACACCAGAACTCCAAAACAAAGTTAAGACATCACAAAATATATTATATTACAGACCAAAAATATCAATCAAGAACACAGATGTAAAAATTCCCAACAAAATTCTAGCCAACACAGCCAAACAGTATATCAAAGAAAAATAATATATCATTATCAGGTAGGATTATACCAGGTATGCAAAGGTAGTTCAACATTAGAAAATCAATCACTGTAAATAAAACTAAGGAAAAGACGAACTCAATTTATATGGAAAAGGCATTCACTAAAACCCAACACCCTCTCCTGATAAAAACTCAGCAAAATAGAATTAGAAAGGAAATTCCTCAATACAATTAAGGGTGTATGCCAAACCAAAGGCCAGGATTATTCTCCATGAAGAAAGACTGAGAGTCTTCCATATGAGAACGGGAACAAGACAAGGATGCCCACTTTTATTCAGTATTGTACTGGAAGTCCGAGATAAAATAATGAAGCAAAGAAGGGAATTAAAAAAAGATACCAGAATCAGAGAGGGAGAAGTAAAACTGTCCTATGACAAATGGCCTAATCCTTTATGGAATCTATCCCAGAGATTCCAGAAGAAAGCAACTGGATCTAGTAGAAGGATTCAGTAGTGACAGGATACAAGAGGAACACACAAAAATAAGTTGGATTCTTCTGCACTAACAAGGAGAACTCCCAAAAGACAATCAAGAAACAAGACCATTTATAATAGTCCAAAAAGGATAAAATATCTAGGGATTCATGAACCTAACCAGAGATGGTAAAAGCACATACAAGGGAAACTATAAAACACTACTACAACATTCTTTAGTGAAGTGGAAAAACTCATCTCCAACTTTAGATGGAGGTGGACCATTATCAGAATGGTAGAGATTTAAGCTTTACATGTGGAGGAATGGAAGGTACTGGGGGAAGAGAGGTGAAGTAAGTCAAAGATCAAACTCTGAGATCGGAGAGTTGTCTGCTTCAGTAAGACCCTAAAGGAATCCAGCACTGCTCAGCAAGGTCCTTGACCTCCTCATCTGTAAAACCTGTTCTGCGGAATTTATAGAATTGATGTAGGGAGACCACTAGATACATATATTATATGAGTAAAACTATTATCTCCCAAGCCAATGCTTCTAAAGTCAATGGGGGCTCCTAGCTGGCCACAGTCACAAAGACTATAAACAACTTAGATCTAATATTAATAAGCCTAAATTTCTACTGCAATATTCATATGCCCACAGGTGGTCTTTTTTCATACAAATCCCCATTCAACTAGCTCATCTATCAGAAACCTCCATGATACCAGAATGACCCATCTGTACATTTTAAAGAGATGGTCTCTATGGAAAAGGATTAAAATACCACAGTTCCAGTTACCATGCTATTTAAAGCAAAACTTTACATCATTTCCACAAAATCTGAGAGATTAGTCATGGCTTATAAACTCTTCAAATAACAGGAAGGATTTTAAATCTGTGACAAAGAAAACCTCATATTTAAGTCTTGACATTAACAAGTCACTAAAACATGAGGTGCTGTCATTAAAATCCATTCCATGATGTTTTTTTTTTTCCCCCTGTTTTTGTTTGTTTGTTTTTACATTTACATGGGAGAACATCGGTTTTACACTCATCATTTCATTGCAATGAATACAATCCCCTCTGTGCATCATCATTCAACAGCATTTGCTTCTATTCACTCTGTGGGTGTTTTGTGTGTGTGTGTTTTGTTTTTTGGGGGGTGGGGTGGGGGAGGGATTTACACAAAAAACACTCAGGAATACATAATAATTTAAACAACCAAAGGGCACATTCTGCAAACCTGCCCCCTAGCCACCAGCACACAGCCTTTCTCTTCCCATGAGTCTAGAGTCCTCAGCTGCTCTCTCTCTCCATGTCATCATCTCTGTCTCCATATCTGGTGTCACTGCTTCACTGGATAGGGTAGTGCATTTGACTCATGCTCTTCTCCCTTGATGGTCCTACGGTCCTCCGTTCTTGGACTGCAAGTTTAACTACTACCCCCTTTTTGTTATAAAACTTTGACCTTTACAGTTGTGATAGTCCCAATTAGTCATGTTAACAGTTACTCACTATCGAATCTTAAGAATCTTATCCCCATCTCCTTTCAACAGACCCTGATATTCTCTTAATCTAAATTTTCTACACATTCATCAATTCATCCAACAACTATTTACTGAGCACTTACTATGAACCATTCTAGCTGTCAGCACTGGAACTCCGAAAGAAACCCATGCCCTCAGGAAACCGACTGACCTTTACATCGGGAAGGTGGGGATATCATAAATTATAGGTTGTTGTTAGGTGCCATCGAGTCAGCGCACCAAGTCATAGCGACCCTATGCACAGCAGAACGAAACAATGTCCAATTCTGGGTCAACCTCACTACTGTTGCCACACTTGAGTCAATCGATGCTGCCACCTGGCCAATCCATCTCAATGGGGGTCTCCCTCTTTTTCTCTGACCCTCCATCTTACCAAGCATGATATCCTTCTCTAGTGACTGTTCCCTCCTGACAATATGTCCAAAGTATGAGAGTCGAAGTTTGACCATCTAGGCCTCTAAGGAGCACTCTGGCTGCACTTCTTCCAAAACAGATTGGTTCTTTTGACAGCCCATGGCACTTTCAATATTCTCCTCCAACACCATAATCCAAAGGCATCAATTTTTTTCTACGGTCTTCCTTATTCACTGTCCAGCTTTCGCATGAGTATGAGTTTATTGGAAATACCACGGCTTGGGTCAGACGCACCTTAGTCCTCAAGTTGACATCTTTGCTCTTCAACACTTTAAAAAGGTCTTGTGCAGATTTGCCTAATGCAATATGTCATTTGATTTCTTGACTGCTGTTTCTGTGAGCATTAATAGTTGATCCCAGAAGAACGAAGTCATCGACAACTTCAACCTTTTCTCTGTTGATAAGAATGTTGTTTATTGGTCCAGTGGTGAGGATTTTTGTTTTCTTGAATTGACATTGAGATGTAATCCATATCGAAGGCTGTGCTCTTTGATCCTCATCAGTAAATTTTCTAAGTCCTCTTCACTTTCAGCAAGCAAGGTTGTATCATCTGCATATCGTAGGTTGTTAATGAGTCTTCCTTCAATCCTGAAGCCA
>NW_006408617.1:9619212-9642977 GCF_000296735.1 Chrysochloris asiatica
GTCTCCTGTGCCGCCTCACTTTCTTAAAAGATTTCAATTTTTATTTCATCAATTCCTGTTGCCCTGTTCTTTGCCAATTCCTTCAATGCACCTTGGACTTCCTCCCTGAGTATCACTGGCTCTTGATCATATGGTACCTCTTGAAATGGTTGAACATTAACCATTTAGTTTATAATACGTAGCAGTGATTATCAGCATTCATTGTACAATCAGAACAACTGGATAGTTTGCTGAATCATCTCCAGGGTTTCCAAATCAACAGGTCTGGGGGTACAGAGGACAAGAATTTGCATTTCTATCAAGTATCAAGTTCTCAGCAAGGGCTTAGGCACAGTGGTTAACTCACCAAAAGGTCAGCAGTTCAAACCCACTAGAAAGATGTAGCAGTTTGCTTCCATAAAGATTACAGCCTTGGAAACTGCCTGGGGCAGTTCTACTCTGTCCTGAAGAGTCAACATGAGGCAGAATAGACTTGACAGCAATGGGTTAGAGGTTTGTTTATCAAGTTTGCAAAGGCTTTGCACTCTTTGAATTCTAACAGAGCACAGAGTAATAATGCAATGGTAATGTGTTTGGCTGCTAACCAAAAGATTTGTTGTTCAAGCCCATGCAGAGGCACCTCAGAAGAAAGGCCTAGGGATGAACTTCTAAAAGATCACAGTCTTGAAAACACTATAGAGCAGAGTTCTACTCTGACACCTACAGGATTGACCTGAGTTGGAACCAACTCAATGACCACTGGTGAGCATAGAGTACTGATATGTACAACAGAGAAATATGGAGGAAAACAGAATATGGAGGAGGAGGAGGTCTGTAATTTGCCATGGATTGTCATGAAAGTCCCACTGATGTCCTGAACCACAGCATTTCAGAAGCAGATGGCCACATCATTCTCGCTCAGAGTAGCCAGAGGTAAGATCTAAAGAAGGGAAGGGAAGGAGTATTCCAGACAGAGGGAACAGCTGATGCAAGGATTCTGAGGCAGGAGTCTACATAGTAGACTCTAGGAATAGTGTCAGCGACTGAACTGAGTCAACCCAAAATATGTCAACTTGGCTAAGACCATGATAGCCTCTGTTTAGTGATCGTATGTAATTATCCTCCATTTTGTGATATGATGCAAATCCTAGCATCTACATGTTAATGAGGAGTCCTGGTGTGGTGCTTTGAGTTAATGCACTGGACTTTAAGGTTGTTTGAACTACAAGGTCTTTTGTTTAAGGTCACCAGTTGCTTTTGGGAAACCCTATACAGGGTTGCTATGGGTTGGAATTGACTTGACTTGAGGGCACTTAACAACAACTTGTTAATGAGGCAGGATCAGTGTGAAGAAATGTCTTAAGTCACTGTTACTCAAAGTAGCACCCTAGCTGAAGCTGCAACTTTTAACTCACAAAAAAGGAGAGAGGAGCCAGAATACAACCAAGAAAGTAGAGTTGGGATGGAGGAAGCCCTTTGGATCTGGGGTCACTACACTGAGAATCTCTAGACCCAGGGGAAGATTGATGCCCAGGCTCAGGGAGATCTCCAAGGAGCCCAGAAGCAAACGCTAAAGAGACGAGGCCCTTTCTCCAGAACTAAGAGAGAGAGAAAGCCTTCTCCGAGAGCTGGTACCCTGAATTTGGATTTCTAACTTCTAGCCTCCTAAACTGTGAGATCATGGATCGACTTGTATCCACTTCTGCTAGTTAAAGCCACCCCATCCCCATGTGGTATTTCTGTTACAGCAGCACAAGATAACAAAGATAAGCAGCAAGGAGGCCAGTTTGACTGGAGTGGAATGAAGGAAAGAGAAATAAAGGAGTTGGTGATAGGGTAATGAGATGATGGTGATCCAGATCTTTTATGGCCCCAAGGGCCAATGTTTCCTTTTACTGGAAGATGGGAGGGCACTGGAGGTTTCTCAGCAAAGGCATGAGCCAAGCTAACTTAGTTTAACAGCCTCCCCTGGGGAAGCTGTGTAGAGAATAGACTCCAAAAGGGTAGGAGCAGGAACCCAGAGTCTAATGGGAGGCTGTTGTAATAATCCAGGCAAGAGGTGATGGTGGCATGGACCAGGATGGCAGCAGGAGAGGTGGTGAAACATGGTCCACACCAGGACTTGTAGAGAGACTGGACAGATATTGGAGAATACTGGTTTTTTAAAGAAGTGGGGGAGGCTATGAGAAAGGCAGCTAGCTGGTTGAGGGGCACTGTATAATCATGAAGAGTTACACAATTTTTAGAGCTGAGAAGAAACTTGAAACTCCAAGAATACCATTTTACAAGTGACACAAATATGGTCAGCAAAGGACTTGGTCAAGTTGATAAATTAGTGACCAACGTAGCTACATATTCCTCAGGTGTACTCTATATAATCAAGTATTAAAATAATATCCCAACGAGTGCAAATACACGTTAACTCTCTCAATTTCCTAGAAATCTATCATTGAAGTATGCAGTAATTTTCCAAACCATAAGATTTCACAGACAAAAATCATTCCGATTTTATAGTACTCATTTAAGATTTATCTCAAGTCAGTCTATCAGTTTATGTGGCTAGCTTACGAGGAACATGAATCTCCCTCTGCACTTCCTTACCAATGTTTTCAAACAAATGTTATGGTCTGATGTCCATGAAAGTACAGATGATGTGTATCCACTGCTTAACGCTGTATTCTTTCTGATATATTTCTTGTGTTTGGAACACTGAAGATGCACAATACTCTCAACATGAACCCCAAATACCCAACTCTCTTTTGCACCAGGGGTAGTGGTGGTTGGATATATGTCATCAAGTCAATTCTGACTCATAGCAACCCTGTATAGGGCTTCTGAGGCTGTAAAATCTTCACGGGAAGCAGAAAGCCTCATCATTCTCTCTCGGAACAGCTGATAGATGAGAAAGGCTGACCTTGCACGCTTAGCAGCCTAACAAGTAACCCACTACGCTACCAGAGATCATTACAGGTTAGAATGAAGGGATGGGTTCTGGGAGACAGGAAAACAAAAAAAATAAATGATCTGACTTAACAACAACAACAACAACAAATTGCTCTATTTTGAGTTTAAAAACTTTTGTTTTCCTTAGACCTCAACAGCTTTTTATAATATATAAAATTTATTTTAAGAATGATACTGTAGGTCCTCCCCCTAGGACCATCAAGGAAGAAGAGCACGAGCAGAATGTGAGACCCTATCCAGAGAAGCAGGACACCAGATATGGAGGCAGAGATGATGGCATGAAGAGAAGGGGCAGCTGAGGACTCTGGACTCATGGAAAGAGAGGGACTGGGTGCTGGCAGCCAGGAGGCAGGCTTACAGAATGTGCCCTTTGGTTGATTAAATTATTATATATTCCTGAGTTGTTTTGTATACATTCCCCCCCTCCCCCAAAAAAAGGAATGGAAGCAAATACTGTTGAATGATGACATACAGAGGAGATTGCCATCATTGCAATGAAACGATGGTGTAAAGCCGATGTTCTCCCATGTCACTCAGTTCACAATAAAAACTTTAAAAAAAAAAAGAAGATACTGTAGGTCCTCAAAGGGAGGAAGAAGGGAAGGGAAGGGAAGGAAGAAGACTAATTCCCATCTGCCTTAGGTCCTCCTAGACAAACTGCCTTGAAGCTAAACCTTGTCCCCCATGCAGCTAAATGTGCACAGCTGTGGAAAAATTCCAATGGGGGAGTAAAGTGATTCTCCCTCATTGGCTTCAATGATACTGTAGGTCTTATAGGGAGGAAGAAGGGAAGGGAGGGAAGGTGGAAGACTAATTCCCATCTGCCTCAGGTTCTCCTAAACAAGCTATCTTGAAGTTCAACCTTGTCCCTCATGCAGCTAAACGTGCACAGCTGAGGGAAAATTCCAATAGGGGACAGAGTAAAGTGATTCTTCCTCATTGGCTTCACTCAGAAAGACATTCTGAAGTTGCTCAAACAACTGCGAACAGCTGTTAAAGGATTGGAAGCGGTTTTAAAGCTCCCTGCGTATTTGCCACCAATAGAGTCTACATGGAATGAAAAACTAAGTTTCCAGAAATGATGGCATTCCTGGTTCATGCTTGAGGTTTCACCAAATGTTACCATTTGCCAAGATACCATAGTTCAGGAAACCACATCTACTTACTGTCCCTGTTTACTTGAACCAAAACAGAACGAATGTGTGAGAATTTGGGCACATTTTGTTTATCATACTTATATAAATTGTTTTTGAAATGCAAAAAAAAAAAAATTTTTGGCTCACATGTTGTCGTAGTTATATGCCGTGGAGTCAGTTCCGACTCATAGCGACCCTGTACAGGGTTTCTGAGGCTGTAAATCTTTACAGAAGCAGAAAGCCTCATCTTTCTCCCACGGAATGGCTGGTAGTTTCGAACTGCTGACCCTGAGGTTAGCAGCCCAATTTGTAACCACTACACTACCAGAGCTCCTTGTAGAAGGGGCTTTTTCATATCTACACTTTAACATTACATACGTGCTTTCTTTTCTGGAGATATCCAGTATCTCTTAGTCATATTCTCTGCTTCAATTTTCCTTAATTTTATTAATCATTTAATTGCTAGCTGGCTAAGCTTTCCCAAGTTCAAATCTGAAACATAATCATTAAAAAATTTTTCCAGCCTTAAAAACATGTAGTAGTATTTATACCTATGATAAACACTATAATGTCCGATGGATATTGGCTGAAAACAGAGAGTATTAGAAAGATGTTTACCTGTGCTTTGTTGACTACGCAAAAGCTTTCGATTGTGTGGATCATGACAAACTATGAACAACATTGAGAAGTATGAGTATTCCAGAACACTTAATTGTGCTCATAAGGAATCTGTACCTGGACCAAGAAGCAGTTGTTGGAACAGAGCATGGGAACACTGAATGGTTCAAAATTAAGAAAGGTGTGCTAGACAAGGTTGTATTCTTTCACCATACGTATTCAACCTGTATGCTGAACAAATAATACGAGAAGCTGGCTTATATGAAGAAAAACGTGGCGTCAGGTTTGGAGGAAGACCTGTGATATGCAGATGATACAACCTTGCCCGCTGAAAGTGAGGAGCACTTAAAACATTTACTGATGAAGATCAAAGAGCACAGCCTTCGGTATGGATTGCATCTCAATGTAAAGAAAACAAAAATCTTCCCCACTGGACCAATAAACAACATTCTTATCAACGGAGAAAAGACTGAAGTTGTCAAGGACTTCATTCTTCTTGGATCAACTATCAACACTCATGGAAGCAGCAGGCAAGAAATCAAACGATGTATTGCATTAGGCAAATCTGCTGCACAAGACCTTTTAAAAGTGTTGAAGAGCAAAGATGTCAGCTTGAGGACTAAGTAAGGTGCGTCTGACACAAGCCATGGTATTTTCAATTACCTCATATGCATGCGAAAGTTGGACAGTGAATAAGGAAAACCATAGAAGAATTGATGCCTTTGAGTTGTGGTGTTGGAGGAGAATATTGAAAGTGCTATGGGCTGCCAAAAGAACCAATAGATCTGTTTTGGAAGAAATGCAGCCAGAGTGCTCCTTGGAGGCCAAGATGGCTAAACTTCGTCTCTGATACTTCGGACATATTGTCAGGAGGGACCAATCGCTGGAGAAGGATATCAATGTTTGGTAAGGTGGAGGGTCAGAGAAAAAGAGGAAGACCCCCAATGAGATGGACTGGCCAAGTGGCAGCAACGATGGACTCAAGTGTGGCAACAGTAGTGAGATTGGCCCAGGATCGGGCAATGTTATGTTCTGCTGTGCATAAAGTTGCTATAAGTTGGTACCAACTCGATGGCACCTAACAACAACAACAACAACATTTATACCTAAATTAAAAAAATATTTTCACCACCCTTGTGAAGCAAAGAGCCCTGGTGGCGCAGTAGATTATGTGTTGGGCTACTGACCACAAGTTCAGCAGTTTTAACCTACCAGCTGTTCCACGGGAGGAGGATGAGGCTTTCTACTTTTTTAAACATTTACAGCCTCGGAAACCCATTTGCAAGACTCACTATGAGTCGGAACTGACTGCACGGCATACCACCCCCACCTCCACCCCCAGCACCACCACCAGCAGTAGCAACAGTCTCTCTGAGGGCAAAAGATGAGGGTGTCTGCTATCCCGTAAAGATTTACAGTCTCAGAAACCATAAGGAGCAACTCAAGTCTGCCCTATAGTCTCTATGGGTCAGAATTGACTCTATGGCAGTGAGTTCAGGGTGTTTGGTCTGTTAACCTCATTATTTGGACTTTCAGCTGTGCCTTACACACAAATCCTTTGCCATTGACAGATACCTGCAGAGTGTCTAGCCCCCTCCCCCCTCCCCCGCCAGATTACATGGAACACAAATTTATAAACCTGTCATGTGCCAGAGATATCTAGGGATACTGAGATGAGCAACATACTCAGAAGTGTACCATCTGGAGGGAGCAGGGAGAAGCTGACACCCATTTCAATACCGTGTCACAGGTGATCAGGACGGAGTGCATCTGGCAGGCTGCTGACTAACTCAGCCAGCATGGGGGTTCTGGAGGAAAAGGTCAGGAAAAGGGTTTTCATGGAAAGAATTAACGGAATGGGGTCCTGAAAGGCAAGAAGTTAGCCAGGTAAAGAAGGCGGATCGTGACAGTGGAGAAAATTCAGGGAGGCACAGGCATTTAAATCAGAGCAAAACACATCTGTGGATGGAACTGGAAAAAACAAGCAGACCCTTCATATGTCATGTTAGCAGCAACTGTTCATGCAAAGGAATGATACTGTCAGATGTGCATTTGTAGATCTGCCCCGCTGTACAAGGGCTAAGGAAAGAGAGTAAAACGAAAACAATATGGCAGGAGGTCACAGGGAGTACCTGAAGCCTCACCTCCTAGCTACCTCCTGGTGACCTTGTTGTGGTTGTTGTTGTTGTTGTGTGTCATGGAGTCTATTCTGACCCATAGAGACCCTGTATAGGGTTTCCAAGGAGCAGCTGGTGAGCTTGAACCTTGCAGTTCAAACAGCTTTGCAGTCTGGCGCATTAACCCACAGCACCACACCAGGATTCGTACCCAGGGCCAATTCTGATTCACAGGGTCCAGGAGAACTGCCCCACAGGGTTTCTAAGCTGTGACTTTACAGAGGCAGAATGGTACAAATTGCTGACCTTTCAGCGAGCAGCAAAGCGCTCAGCAACTATGCCACCAGGGCAACAGCCTAAATAATACAGAAACGACATGAGTTAATGAATCCCCAAATGGAACGGTCTTAACCCGGTTAACCCTCCAGTATTTTCCCATCAGACAGATGTGAAAAACTGAGGCCCAGAGAGGCTACATACCATTGTGGCAAGAAAGATCAGTGGCAGTATTTGAGGTAAGTCCGTCTGGTGTCACAGCCCTTGCACTCTCCAAGTCCAGACACTCATAAATGCAGTAACAGCATCATTTCCTGATTGGGATGCCTCAGGAGATTTCAGAGCTTGATGATCCTAATCAGTGGCTGCCTCTCTATACACCAGCAGCCCATATGATCTCTCTTCCCCACAACACAAGAAATATCTTTAGACACTTGCAGCTCTAACGACTTGGTACAACTCCTGCGGCTCCTTGAGGGGTAATATCAGAGCAGTGAAACCAAGTCTGTGTGTTTTCCTGGCAAGATTTTCAGCATTCGAGGTGAAGACTGAAACTGAAAACATACTTAAAGGCCATTTTAGGGTATTATTTGCCTTCTAGGAAACAGATGCTACCCCAAATTTGGATCCTGGTGTGGCACTCTAGGATCAGCACTGGGCTTGCTAACCAAAACGTAGGCAGTTCAAACCCACCAGCTGCTCATTGGAATTAGGGTTGCTAAATTGTAACTAATTCCATGACACGTAACAACAGCAACTATAACACCCAATTCTACCACTGTGCCTTAGAGAGTGAAAACCTTCAGGCATGACCTTAATTTGGGCAAGCCCAGATATACTGAGACTGGTGTTCTAGGCTGACATAGCATCATACCAAATTACATTTCTCTTATATGAAACTAGGGATGAAGAATTCACATTCACACACTTACACACACTCTCAAAATGCAAAACAAGCAAGGTATCTATTTGACATAATCCAATAGTATGCATCTGGAAAGTTCTCAGAATTCAAATATTCTTATAATCAACATTTTCATTGTTGTTGTTCTCAAGTATCATCGAGTCAGTAGTTCCTACCCATAGTAAACCTATATAGGGTTTCCATGGAGCAGCTGGCTGGTGGGTTTGAACCACTGGCCTTGTGGTTCAAACCAATCTTATGGTCCAGTGCTTATCCTACAGCGCCACATAAATGGTCACTATTCCAAAGAATCCTAGAATAAATATATTTGCAGGGATGCCCCAGTTATTTGCTCTATGTGAATTTCTGTTTGCTTAGAATATCTCTCATCAATTCCAGACAAAAAAGGCTTAGTCACTCCCAAAGTACCAAGCATTTCCTGACAATATGACAGAGAATCATATTAGGAAATAATATGATATGCTATGCATTATGGATTGAATTATATCTCCCACAAAACCTGTGCTGTTAAAGACCAACCTGTGTGCCTATGATGATATTTCTATTTGGGAAAGGGTTTTCTTTTTATGCTAATGAGACAATTAGTATAGGGTGTATTTTGAGTCAGTCTTTTATAATATCAAAGAGATTTTAAAAGCAAGTAGAAGAGCTATGGAGTAAGACAGATGCCAAGACCGATGAAGATCTCCAAGAAACCTGGAAGCAAATGCTGAAGAGATATGGACCCTCGCCAGAGCCTACAGAAAGAGAAAGTCTTCCCCTGGAACTGTGCCCTGAATTCGAACTTCTAACCTTCTCAACTGTGAGAAAATGTATTTCTGTTTGCTCAAACCAGCCATTTGTGGTATTCCTGTAACAGCAGCACAAGATAAACACCGTGGGAAGAGCGTGACTTTCAAATGGCCACTCCTTCTATCACATACTGTTACACTGTTCACCAAAACCACCTGTCATGTGTACATCAGGAAATCACACACGCAGGTTCTCTATGCATGGAAGATTCAACTTTTTTTAAAAAAGCATTTTAAAAATCCTGATTTCAAAGCCCTATGGAGCACACCTGCACACTGCCCTATACAAGGCTGCCATAGTCTGAGTCAACTCAACAGCAACCTTTTTATTTTTTTAAGGCAATCTTCAGGTTTTAATTCACTACACCAAACTTAAAAGTGCACTAATGCGTCAGACTGCAAAGTCGTTTGAACAGCACGGTCCGGTCGGTGGTTCAAGCTCACCAGCTGCTCCTTGGAAACCCTACACAGGGTCGCTATGGGTCAGAATCGACTCGATGGCACTTAACAACAATGATCTTGGGAGAAGCCCTGATGGTGTAGTGGCTAAGCACTTGACTGCTAACTGGAAGGTCAGAGGTTCAAACTTACCAGCCACTACACAGGAGAAAAGTGTGGCTGTTATTTTCCATAAAAACCGTAGTTTTGGAAACCCCATGGGGCTGTTCTACCGTGTCCTATTGGTCACTGTGAGTCATAATCAAGTCAACAGCAATGGGTGGCTAAATCAGAGTGAAGTGTCACTACTGAGCTAATTCTATGACATCTAAAATGACTACTTCTCCTAATTCCCTAGTCTCACCAGTGAAGCTTTGTATTTCAACCAGGGATTCAAGCCAGTTCAGTTCATTCCAGTTCTATAACCTTCTGAGAATTTGCATTTCTATCTCAATATAAGGAACCAAAATATATCTTTTAACAAAATCCCCAGATGACCTTGTATACACCTAAGAATCACCTGGGGGAAATCGTATTAAAATGTAGATTCTGATTCAGTACATCAAGGTGAAATGTGAATTTTCAGCAAGAAGGCAAACAGGAATGAGCCTGTTCAAAACCCAGGTTTCAACAAGAAAGTGCTGAATCTGTTCCCTGATCCGAAATGGAACCAATTCGTGCAGAAATGTAGTAGAGCTTATAGTTAAGGAAAAGATATTGCTTGCAAAGTTATTCTGTTACTATTTCAATCGAAGCTGAGATAAATCCTGGTCTAGGTTCCACCTCCCCAGAACTTCTGGAAATGTGGACACACGGCTCCTGGACCTAGACTGCCCAAATCTGACCCCTGGTTTCACTGTTTACTCTCTGTGTGACCTGTGTAATTTCCTTCCACATTGTACCTTCGTGTCTCACCAGTTCAACGGCAGAATAGTAATATTCTGGGTTTGCGGACTGAAAGAGCCCAAACGTGTCCAGTAACCTGGCCTGGCAAACAGGAAATGCCCCAAACATGTCTTACATCTACAGCCATTTATATAATTCCACAGAATTTATACTGCTGGCAAATATGAGGGGGCTTCAAAGAGTTCATGGAAATTTCCATCATCTTTCAATTCCATTTTTCCAGGAACTGTTAGGAAGACACTGTCTCATTGAACCAAGCCTTCTTCACTACCCTTGTTAGAGACATGATATTATAGGTGAGGATTTCTCATGGTCTGGACCAGGCCCCTAAACCACCCTTTTCTGATGAAAACTTCTGAAAGGGGGTTTATGCCTATGGCAGAGTGAGTGATTTAGAGAACAAACAAATATGCTTTCTAGGAGGCTAACGAAAAAAATTTATTTTTTAAATGATGTTTACAGTATAATCTCCAGGTAGACAAATGTATAGTGCAATCAGACAGATGTAAACTTCTCCCCTACTTAGCTTTTATTTCAAGAAACAAGACATAAAGGGGAAAAGATAAAGCAGTGGTGTTAAAAGCACTGTAATCTTTGTCCAAATCCAACAGGTAACAACCAAGAGAGACAGTCTAGCGCTCCCTGTTGTTGCTGGGAGCCTCTGCTGCCTGCCCATTGACCCACCTCCCCTACTGGACACTGGATACAGACAGGGGCTGTGTCTTCTCACCTCCCTGGAATGAGGACTCAATGGCTCCTTGGACTTAGTTTTTGCTCTGTCCATGATCAACTGCATGACTGAGCAAGTCAATGTCATACCATGTAGTCAGGGATACCAGTAGCATTTACTTATTCCCAAGAAAACACTGAAAATGTTTGTCAAGGCGACATCCTTATTTGGAGTCCTAGTACGGCACTCTAGCATAGGCACAAACCACAAGGTCAATGGTTCAAGCCCACCAGTCGCTCCTCAGGAACCCTATACAGAGTCCCTATGAGTGAAGCCCACTCAGTGGCATTTAACAACAACAATCCTTATTTTACGGTTAAAGCTTTTTATGCTAACTTGTGCTTCAGTCAATTGATGTGCTTGAGTCTCAGGAGATGTGGAAAATCAAATGTGAATGCTAGGAAGGTATTGGCCTGGAGTTGCAAACCTTGCACATGTAAATGCCTGTTAACCCACCATTACTGGAAATAGCAATTCCAGTTTATGTTTAGTACAGAAGCATGAAGTCATATACACAAAAAGGAGACCAAGAAAACCCTGAAATGGCTGTAACACAAAGTCCTCACCATGTGCTAGGCCCTGTTCTAGGCACTTTACACACTGACTCATTTAATACCTTCATAGCAGTTGCTTTCTGAATGTGCCTTTCTGAGCACAGCCGCCCCCACAGTGCAACCCAGTACTAGGTTACACTCAACACCATCAACCACAGCCAGGAAAAAAAACCCACAGGCCTGAGAATGAATGAAAAAAATCAGGAAATCCTACTCAGGGGATCCAAAGTAAGAAAAAGAAAAGGGCAGTGTGTTCCAAAAAGCCCCATGAAGGAGCACAGATCATTACTGTGACAAGAATAATGGGATTAGGTGGCTGGCAGAGGGCCAAGTGGCAGAATAAGGCAGGGACTGACCTGCCTTCTCATTTCAAAGGCAGTTCACTGTGCTTTTAATCCTCTTAGTGAGAAATGACCATTTCATCGTGAACAAAGAAAATTAGGTATACTTCCTTATCAGCTTAGAGCAAGATTAATGATGAGTTAACTCCCAAGTTTCATAATTAGTAAGTGTTAGCTTTTTAAAATTTAAAAAAAAAATCTCCTCAGAACTGAACCTCTTGCAAGACAAAATTGAGATTCACATGATCTTCAGGAAGTACCAGGAAGAGTGAGTGTGATCTTGTTAGCTATAGTGACAGTTGGGGCAGTAATAATAGTAGTAATGATAGGTAGAGCAGCAGCAGCAGTAATCTTAGTAAGCAGGAGCTGTTAATGACGCTGACTGTGTGTCTACTGTGTGCCAGTCACTGCAATGATGACTGGACAGGAATCGCCTCATTCGATTTCACACATGCAAAAAGGATAACTAACGGAGGTGATATTTTTCCCCCATTATACATAATAAAAGTGAATCTTAAAGAGGTTCAGTAACTTGCCCAAGGTGACAGGGCTAGCAAGGGTGGCTTAAGAATTTCAAGGAGTCTCAGGGCAGAGCAAATGGTCACTGTGCTTGGCTACTAACTAAAAAGTTGGAGCCTCAAGTCTACCCAGAAGGACCTCAGGAGAAAGACCTGTCAATGGACTTCTAAGAAAGCAGCCTATGGAACACAGTTCTATTTTGATATACACGGGGTCACCACATGGGGTCACCATGAGTCAGACCCAACTCAATGGCAACTGGGTACTAGTGAGAATTTCAATCAATGCTGTTCACCCCAGAGCCTGTACTGTTAGCAACTATACAACTAGGGGGCTAGACAGTATGAACTTTTTCCTGCTTTTTCTCAGCTATCATCCCTTGTTCAAATTGTCCCTCGCCTGTTGGATGAGGGTCAAATCCTTAGACTAAGGCAAAGATATGCATATAAAGGCATTGACTTAAAAAACTTGAGAACAAAATTCAGCATTTATGACTATATTAATAAAACTACCGAAACAGGCAAGATGTGGATAGCTGAATCAAGAATGGACAGAGATTAATAATTACTGAAGTTGGTGATGGGACCATGAAGGTTCAGCCTACTCTTCTCTAGACGTTGAGCTATTTGAATTTTTCATCATAAAAGATTTAAAAATAGTTTTCATTTATTGAGAGTTTAAGTTTACTGAGTCAGTCACCTCCTGTAACTATAACTAAGTCATACCTCCCTAGGGCTCAAATTTTAGAAAGTTGTTAAAGGCTTACATTAAATAGTTTCATGCCCTCTCAATGACTTTTCTCCACTTCTTTGTGTCTATATGTAGATACACATTTTTACTGCTCCCCATTTCTTTCACAAACACGGTACATATACCATTCTCCACCTTGTTTGCGCCACATAACCATGCAATCCTGAAGATAACTTTTCATGCTGGTGAATACAGAGCTTCTCCCTGTCCTTTACAGCTTGTAAGTACTCCGTAGCATGGATCTATCATATGTTCACCAGGACACATGAGTTGTTTGCAAGCATTTGCTATTAATTCAAACAATGTTCTAATAAATATCCTTCTACACGCGTCATTCCAAGCACGTGCAGGGAGACCTGGAGGACAGATTGTCTTTAGTTTACTGAGGTAGCTGCAGTGATGTGCTAGCAAGTGTTCAACAGCCAGCTCGCCCTCAAAGAAGGCCCTGACTGTAGGCAGCACCTACTCATTTCCATGGTGTACATACAATTCAAGCTCCCAATGTGAACTCACTGCATATGAGTTGAGAAAACATGTATACACACAGATCTTGTGAGGTGGCTCCAATATACCACAAGGTTGCCGAGTCAGTAAGCACACATCTATGTTCTGACAGATGTATCAGATTCCACCCTCCAGCACTACCACCAACAAAACATGAAACTGCCTATCTCATTAAGGCCTTACCAACACAAGGTTGTCAAGTTTTTGCCTAAGTGAGAAGAGGCATCTCAACATCACTTTAACCTGAATATCTCTGTGTAGAAGGGAGGTTGATTTTATTTTAATGTTTGAGACTCACTCTCCTTTCTCAGTTAACTGTCTGGTCCGTCCATCACCCACTTTGCTGGCTATATTATAAGCATTTCACACACTTATATATTTGTCACAGCAGCTCTTTTAACAAGCGTATATAGACACAGGTTTCATGGGCCATGAAGCCTGTGCAATAAGGGAAGGGAGTTCGCTTGAAAACAGAAAATACAGAAACAGAATTAGGTATAAATGAACATTTATTTAGAATTTTCAAAGTCATTATTAATTCTCTGTAACTTAGAGATTCAGGCCCTCAATATTTTTAGACAGTTTACTGAAAAATGCTTACAAAGAAATGAATGGTCCCTAATTGTACATTGACTTATCCTCTTCACCTGGAACACTTGGAAACTCCTAGAGACACATAGCAGTCACCGGAGCCTGAAGTGTAAACTTCAATAGCTATAGCTCAAAATCTGTATTTGCCTAAAAGATGGGCATTATTAGTAGTACCATCTCACAGATGAGAAAACTGAGACTTAAACATGCCCTTTGTGACTCAACCCTGTGTGATTTTTGTTCGATTTCCCCAGTGGTCATAAACAGTTACTACATTTGAATAAATGTAACATTTCAATGGAGAGGACTATTAAAGCATATAATTTTCAATAATCATTCACCAGAGAAGAAACAATTCATTCAAAGCAAATTCCCAATTTATCTTTTGTGTTTTCAAGAAAAATTTACTCACCTTAAAAAGAAAAATTTATAAAATAAAAGTTTAAAGTCTCCTTAAATGTACTTAACTAAATAAATACAAATCAAATTGTAAAATTGTAAAAATAGTAAAGCCATTTTTAGGCATTTGGCTGCTAGCCAAAAGGTCCGTGGTTCGAACCCACCCAGGAGCTCTGTGGGAAAAAAGCCCTATCAATCTGCTCCCATAAAGACAGCTGTTGTTAAGTGACGTTGAATCGGTTCAGACTCATAGAGATCCTGAACAGGGTTTCCAAGGAGCAGCTGGTAGGTTTGAACCATCGACCTTTGCAGCGCCAACTGACCCTGACCTTGCAATTCCGTGTTTATCCTACAGTGGCACAGTGTCTTAAGAAATCATGGGGGAGAGTTCTACTCTATCACATAAGGGTCACTATGAGTCAGAAGGGGCCTGGCAGCACACAGGAACAACAAATACAGAGCTGCAGAGCCTATGGAATCATATGACAGTGTTTTTGCTGTGACGTTATAGGATAATCACTAGACTGCTAACCACAAGGCTGGCGATTCAAACCCACCAGTCACTCTTTGGAAATGCTGTACAGGATTGCTATTAAGTCAGAACGAACTCAAGGGCACTTAACAAACAACAGCACTTTCAGATGAACTCTTAACGTTTCTAATAAACAAGAAGTCGAATAACTTAGATATGGGAAGTCGTAAAACCTAGGCTAGAAAATAGGATTCTTGCGATCTGAACTCGAAAATAAAACATATTAGGTTGGTTAAACATTTTGGGTAAACAACATAAGTTAGAAACCAGTAATTCTCACCAAGGACGTTGCCAGAAGGTATTACTAGAATTTAGTATCTGCAATGAGGACAGTCCAGGAGGAAGAAATGACCAACCAAAATGCCAGAACCATCCCCACTGAGAAGGACTGAGAGCTACAAGGACTACTGAGACAGGCTTTTGTGGATATGAATTAAAATGAGATGTTAGTGTGGCTGTGTTAATACAGATCAGTCACCCCCAGGTCAGTAAGAAAATAAGATGATATGGAAGAGCTACCTTACACATCCACTTAACACTTACTGGAATCACATGCCTATGACTATCCAAAACAGCCCTGTGAAGCCAGATTTAAGAGTTAAACAAGCCCTAGGTTTCAAAAGTGCACAATTCTTTCAGCCACTTCTTCAGAAATTAAAAAGCTTTTAATTAATGTGAACAACATTTGAACTTCCAAGTTCATCAAAAATCTTTCTTGAAAAGTACTTTCCCTGGGGTTACATATCAACATTATTCAATCTGAAAGGTAGAAAAGCTAATAAATAACAATGGAATGAAAATCATTCTTTCTCAAAATGCTATGTACTAAAATGACATTATTTATAGGATGATCTAACAGGGATTTATCAAAATAGGAACACAGACTCTGTCTCAGACCCAAACATTCTCTAAATGTATGTTGGACAAAGCAGGACAGCCCAGTACATTCTTAAAACAGATTATATGCAATTTTATAACTTTTCTTGGGATGATGCTACATCCCTTGAAACTATAATACTTCAATAAACAATAAAGAATGTCCATTTTTACCCATTTACCTGCTATTTGTACTGAACCATCCTCACCCAAAAGAATATTTCCAGCTTTCAAATCCCTTTTAAAAAGAAAAAGAAGAGAGAATTTAACTGTAGAATACAGATTTTAGACATCAATTCACGTAGGAGCACTTCAAACATATCATATAATACAGCTGTTAAACTTATTATCTTATAAATATATCACAGATCTAAAATTGAACCATAGATTTTAAGTTACAAGGGTGGGTACATTGTGATTTTATGGTTAGTTCATAGGGAACTGCTGGGATTTTAGTTACAAATATTTTATGTGATATCATTATAAAGATTTAATCAAATGGCTAGTAAATACATTATTTTATGTTGCAATACTGTCATTTTATCAAGCATTAGAGCCTGGACTATGTAAAGCAATTCAGCCTCCATTGAAAACTGTTTCTAGGTGCAATTCCAAATTAATCCTATCACCTTCTTAAACAATGCATTGATCCATTTTTCTCCTCTGAAACTTCCTATTATCTTTAGGAAGCTAATGATTGTGTGATGCTGGTTATAATACTATGTTAATAGATAATACTATACTCTTTACTATATAGAAGCTATGCTGAGTAGTTATAACACTTAATAAAGAGAAGCAACAATTTAGAATCTATAGGATTGATTTCTAAAGAAACATGCTTTCTAATTATTGGGGGGAGTATAAATGATGAAAAGGAGCTCATGTAGCATAGTAGTTACAAATCGGACTGAGAACCTTAAGGTCAGCAGTTCAAAACTACCAGCTGTTCCGCGGGAGAAAGAGGAGGCTTTCTGCTCCGGTAAAGATTGACAGCCTCGGAAACCCTGTACAGGGTCGCTATGAGTCAGAACCGACTCCACGGCTCATAACCACCACCATCACCATATATGATTAAGGAGT
This sequence comes from Chrysochloris asiatica, assembly GCF_000296735.1. Taxonomy (NCBI): domain Eukaryota; kingdom Metazoa; phylum Chordata; class Mammalia; order Afrosoricida; family Chrysochloridae; genus Chrysochloris; species Chrysochloris asiatica. The sequence goes on from NW_006408617.1 coordinate 9,636,239, forward strand.
CCTGGTATGGCGCTGTGGGTTAATGCGCCAGACTGCAAAGCCATTTGAACTGCAAAGTTGGTGGTTCAAGCTCACCAGCTGCTCCTTGGAAATCCTATACAGGGTTGCTATGGGTCGGAACCAACTCGATGGCACTTTACAACAACAGTTTGTATGATTAAATATATAGCTCTCTAATGATTCTTTCCCCTATGAGATGTTAGATTTACTCAAATACAATAGGTGGTTTAAAAGACCACTAAAGAGACACTCTGTCTATTACTTGGTGTATTAGTTAAGCACAAAGACTATAGAATCTACTAGGCCTGATTTACAAACTGTATCTCTAAGAGAGCCTCATCTCTTCATCTGTGAAATGGTTGTCGTTTACATTTATTATAAGAATTATATTATATTAAAGTAATACTGTAATAGCATCAGTTATACATTAAGTAATACTATAACAAAATTATAGCATATATAGGAAAATAAAGGAAATACTTGGTACTATTTTTAAAAGTCTACATAACATTGACTTATTTGAAACATCCAGCACACATATTTTATGCTGTCTGGTTACTTTAAAAAAAAAAAAGGAAAAAAACAACTAAAAAAAAAAAAAACCTGGTATTTTATATCACAGGAGAAAGTGAATTTAGTGTGTCCTGTTTCCCTCTCAACAACGTCAAGAAAGTTAATAAATTCCAATGTTTAAAACATTCTTACCTGTATTAGAAAGTCGGAGATATGTCATGGACAATTAAGTACATCTTAAGAGCAGTAGGATTACTGATTTTTTTTCATGAATTTACTAATACTTTTTGTTTTCTGCTATTATTTCAATGAAAGAGGATACACCAGTTCTAAGAATATCAAAACAATGCATCCAAATGTACTCTCCTGTTTCATTCCTGAAGCATGTGTCTCCTTGGACCACTTATAGTAACACTCCTGAGACGTCATACCTGTGAATCTGACCATTTCTGTGTAGATAATCTAAGCCTTCCAAAACTTCTTTAAGAATCGTGGCTATTATTGCCTCTTCCAGAACGCCGTTCTTGTGTTCTCCTCGGTTTACGATGTATTTTATGATATCCAACATAGAACCTACGCCAACAAACATAAGAATTGAAATGCCAGTTTCCTAAGCACCCTTGTTACGTTTTCAGAATGGAGCTCCACTATTTGGAAAAATAAGTATGTGGGGGCTTCAAAACGTGGGTGGGAAAAAATGGAATGAAAGGATAATGGAATTTTCCCACAAACTTTTTCAAGCCCCGACATTATTTTTGGTTTGTTTAACTCAAATATCCCCCAAGCATACAAACAATTGCAAGGCAGCCCTGTCACCTGAAACATTACATCCAAGTTTGCAAGAGCATGTTCAGTGTGAATTTAATGAGAAGGAAGAACAGTGTCAGGAACCCAGAAGATTACTCTGGGCCACTTCCAGGCTGGTCCCTTTTCCCTACACATAAAATTAGTTACAGAATGAAAAGAAGGTTCAAGGTGTCAGAACTGAAAGGAAAGGAGGAGGAAGGTCAGGAGAAAGACAGCAGAGAATCTTGAGAGAGACAGAAGCCCAGCTCTTCCTCAGAACCACCTAAAACCACAGGTGGGAGAGGGAAAGAAAACATGTGTTGCCTCTAGATCTCTGGGCTTATGACCAGTAGGTTCCTTTCTGTGACTCTAGGCTATCTTTATTTTCATTTTCCTGGCAGTTGATGTTCTGACTTTCATAATAAAGAACTAACTACTCAGTACATTGTTACTATAAACAGATTAGTATCCTTGGCATTGTAAATTCATGTTTCAACACATATTAATTAATATTCCAAACCTCCAGGTCATTTTAAAAGCCATAATTACCTGGGGTTCAACATTTCTAAAGAGTGAACAAATGGCTTACCTCAGGACCTGAACGTGGCTGCAGGCTCTCTATGATTAACTAAGAGGATTGAGTTTTCCCACCCGATATTACTCCACCAGACTAGCTGCCTGCCCCTCACTAAGAGATTGATGTGATATAACACAGAAGGAAATGAATGCATATTCCCCAGCTCAGAGAGACACAAAACTTCTGTTTCTTCATTGACTTTTGGATTTGGAATCATTTAGGAAAGAGTAATTCCAAAAAACATTTTATTTCTATTTTATAAGGGTACATACCGTGCCAGGAATGTAATATGTACTACGTCTGGCCTGCTAAAAGAAAAATGAGGAGTCCATAACTACTCACATTCACCTTACCACAGGAGACCTGTGGAAAATCTGTGTCCAGACATTAAATTAAGTCTTTTTCAAAGACAATGACGTCTTATGTCAGGCCCTCAGAAAAAGGAATGGGGACAACGTGAAGCTTAAAAGAGTTAAAGCTAGGTTGGATAAAAACCAGGAGAAGAGGAAAAATCCTCAACTTGAATGATGCATTTAGGGTTACTCAGGGTCTCAGATTACTAGAATTTGTTTCCTCAGAGTTGGTGAAGCTGTACAAGAGACCAGGCTAAGACAATCTGGTGGCCCAAGCAGGATCTCCACAGATGGAAGGAGCAGTGCAAACACTCAACAGGGCAGTAAATCTCTGGCAAGATTCCTTTTGCTTCTTTTCTTTCCTTTTTAATTAAAAAGCAAAGTAGGCACTCAAGGAAACAATGACTAATAGGAATGAGAAAGACTGGGAACAGAACAGAATTAAGCTCTCCCAGGCTCCCTACTGAGACCTGTACAAGCAGACCCAAGCCAATTACAATGCGTTTGTCATCTCATTTCTGGGCCTCTGCTTGAGTCAAGAGTTTCTTCAAGGAGAGGGAAAAAAATGAAATTAAGACGACTTCCTGGTTCTGCTTTAGCTTGGGGCTGGTTTTGCAGATAAAAATGGGTTCTATCATATAAATTCTGGGGTACAACACTGGAGTCCTGCTGTGGCACTATACAATAAGCACTGGACCACAAGTTTGGTTTGAACCTCAAAGTGGGCAGTTCAAACTCACCAGCTGCTCCTCAGAAATGCTATACAAGGTTGCTATAATGTCAGAAACGACTCAAAGGCACTGAACAACACACCAGCTTCAGCTTGGTCCAGGCACCACAAAGTGCTCTCCCTACCAGAACGAATGATCCTCTCTTCCTATACCACTGAATGTCTCAGAAACATAGCCAGGAAGTGACACCCTGGCAAGAAAACACACTCCAGATGTGTGCATGCTAGGTGTCATGAAGAAAATTCCTTGGACTTCCTAAGCTTCAATTCTCAGATCTGAAGGTGATAATACCTGTAGGGAACATGGTGGCTCTGTAGGATAAGCACTGGACTGCAAACTGCAAGAGGTCAACGGTTTGAGTCCACCAGCTGCTCCCTGGGACAAAGATGAGGCTTTCTACTCCCACAAAGATTTACAGCCTCAGAAAACTAATGCAGGGTTTCTAAAACCACAAATTCAAGCACTAACAATTACTACGTGTGTAACTGAGCTGTGGTTTTGTTTCTGGAAAATGGGTCCAGTGACACCTACCAGTCAGGGTGGTTGCCACGGTATGTATGTATATGAGACTTTCGTAAGGCACTTTAAACTGTATCTAACCAGAAAGTTAAGTGTTCGATAAAGTTGAGAGTTATCATTAGCATTCTCTATCATATACGATGTTAAAAGATTAAAAAGATATAAAACCAGGGATGTGAAAGTGTCTTGTAAATTTAATTGGCTTTTAGAAATTCAGTGATTTGGAGCTAGAAAGGGAAAGATGAATTCAACATCCCAAATGCAAAATTAGTTGAAAACAACTTCTCTTCAATACTGAAAGCATATAATCTAATCTGGATCTCTCTCCATTTCAATCACAACAATGTTTACTGAACATCCAGTTATACTAGGTTTCATGAATTAGAAGTGTGTTGTTGTTGTTATGTGCTGTGGAGTCGGTTCTGACTCACAGCGACCCTGTACAGGGTTTCTGAGGCTATAAATCTTTACGGGAGCAGAAAGCCTCATCTTTCTCCTGCGGAACAGATGGTAGTTTCGAACTGCTGACCCTGAGGTTAGCAGCCCGATTTGTAACCACTATGCTACCAGAGCTCCTTGTTGTTGTTAAGTGCCATCGAGTCAATTCCGACCCATAGCGACCCTGTATAAGGTTCCCAAGGAGCAGCTGGTGAGCTTGAACCGCCGGCCTTATAGTTCAAACAGCTTTGCAGTCTGGCGCCTTAACCCACAGCACCACACCAGGACTCCAGAGCTCCTCAGGCAGGTCTAAATCTGCACTGTCCGATACCACAGCCGCGAGCCATGAGGTTATTCAAATGTGAGCTAATCAAAACTGAATACTAATTCAGCCACATTTCAAGTGCTCCACAGTCACATGTGACTAATAGCTACCAGACCAACAACTATAGAACAGTTCCTTCATCACAAAACAGTTCAATTAAAAGGTGCTGAAACAGTTCATTATACTCGTATTGCAGTATGTAAAAAATAAACAAAGAGTTTAATTAAAAGCAAGAATACAAACACAGTCTCGCATACCGGAGTTCACTGCAACACTGTTCACAAAAGCCAAAAGGTGAAAACAGTCTCTAAAGGTCCATCAACGGATGAATGGAGAAACAAAAATGCGGTACATACATGGAAAACTGTTACTCAATCACAAAGAGAAATGAAGTCCTGAGAAAATTAATTCACTCACAGAAGAACCAATATTGTATGATTCCACTTACATGAAATATCAAATACAAGAAAGTATAGAGAGACCAAAGTTTGTTAGTGGTTACCAGAGGCAGAAGAGAGGGAAAGTACGGGAAAGGACTTATTGTTCAGGGAACACTGAGCTTCCACTAAGAGTGAGGGGAATTTTGGGGAATGGATAAGGTTATTGCCACTGAACTGCGCAAAGAAGACCTGAAATGGCAAATGTTTCATTTCATAAATGTTTAGAATTTTATGGAAAAATATATGGAAGAAAAGAAAAGGGTTTTAAGAGGAAAGATTGGTTAACTCCTTTGAAGAGAATTAGGGATGGTTGCAGAAAGGTTATATAGTCTTTTAGGACTTACAGACAGAGTCGGGGGGTAGAGAGTGGGAGTGAATGGGGGGGGGGCGGGGGCACCTAGGGCTGAGTACAGTAAAGAGCCCAGGGGCATCAGTGTACATAACTTTTAGGGAGCCTCACCTAGACCAGGATGTACATCTTCAGGGAAGTTATACTGGAAAATGAAAGCCTCTGAATGTCATTGAGAAGACATCTGGAATTAGTATAAAGGCAATGGCAAACTAAATAAAACTTTTAAAAGTAGAAGGGAATTGAATCTACAGTCATACTCAATATGTTGCCTCCACAAGGGGGAAAAAAGCAAGTAACCCAACAACAACAAAACCCACTTACCTCCACTTAGCAATTTCATAACCAGCCAAAGTTCATCTTTCACCACAAAAGAGGTGTAATAGGTCACTACGTTGGGGTGGCTGCACTGACTCATGGCTTGAATTTCTTTCTATAAAGAGAGCAAAACATGACATAGTACCAGGGGATGAAAAGTAGGAAGCAAAGCACAATTGAAACACAGAGGAAGAACTTGGGGGTCTTGGCACATCTGAGGGGGTGCCTAAACCATTACTTCACAAACATTACTTGAAGACTAACTCTTTCACATTATCAACTCGCTAGAATTAAAATATCCTCCACAGGATATCATATTGCCCTATGGACTATCCACAGAACACAGGAACTTGAGATCAGCACATCCCCCAGAAAGCCCCCCACTCTTCCAACAGAGAACCCTGCCATATATGACTAAGTACCTCCTATCTGAACTAAAGCCCATGACACAGAGATAAAAGACTGAGTGAGTTATTTGGAGAGCTGGGTCCTGGTGCCAGCCTGAACTCTGGTAGCTCTTAGCTCCTCCTTCATCCAAAAGGGGGCAACAAAACGTCCTGTTTCTCAGGACGGCTGTGACTGTAAATGACAAAATACACGTGAAAACGCTAGAGTATCATTCGCTATCTTCCATGGCAGCTGTTCCATTGTGAAAAAAAAACAAGGAAGGGAAGAGGCAGGCAGAGTAAAATAAGTTTGGGAACATCAGAAACTGTATCTCACTCTTAGGAATCAGAGGGAATAGTAGTACTACTAGAAAGTCATAAGAAGCCCTACAGTAGAAAAGTCTGCTCATAGTTTAATCCATATTAACATCACAGAGCAAGAATGCTCAGGAGATAGCAAAGTTTTACATAAATTCACAGAACGAGCTTTGGAATAAAACGCACGGGCACCTTCAAAAAAAACCCACATTTTTTCTACAATCAGCAGGTTCATATCAGCTTTGTGTTGTTGTGTCAAAATATTGATAGGTAATTCCTATGAAGGTTTAGTGGAATGTTAACTTTCAGTCAAAGAGATCAGACCAGCATATTCTTTAAAGATGCTGTCCAAACACCACAGAGTATCCTAACCATCACGGAAATCTCATGTACACTACTATATGTTTATGATTTTTGCTAAAAAAAAAAAATCATTTTTAAATTTTTTATGCATCTTATAAATATTTTCTATAACAATGAGTCTTCTAACTTTTTTTTTTTAATGTTTTATTGTGAATTGTGTGACAGTCTACATGGGAGAACATCAGCTTTACATTCATTCCATCATCCATCATTTCATTGGCATAGTTATCATCCTGTCTTCTAACTTTCTGAATTGATTAAAAATTACCCAGAATATTCCAAACAGGGCTGTTCCCTCAGCATATCTTTGTTGTTGTTGTTGT
>NW_006408617.1:9644705-9653945 GCF_000296735.1 Chrysochloris asiatica
CTATGTAATATCTAATCTGCCTGTTACCATGAAGAAAACTTGGTCAAAATACCTTGGCATACAATATATACAGATAGATAAGATATGAGTATGGTGTTTTATCACCAAGGATAGATTTCTGTATCCACTGAGAAATTCAGCATTTTTTCTCTGTATCCATTATATATGCAACATTCTCCCTTGATCATTCTCTTCTCCATTTAACTGATTACAGTTTTGTTTTTTAATATCTGACTCTTTTCAATTCAGCAACTCCTGTCCTTTTAACAAGATCTGAAGCACAAGGTCCAGTTTCTATCTGTTTCTGGTGTTACATTTTGATACCACAAGACACTTCTGAAGGAAACATGGAACACTGCCAGGCCATTCCTATTCCAGGCAATGATACTTGCCCATTTTGGGAATGGCCGACTTTGAAGGCCTGCAGCATTAGGCAGAGTCTAGTTTTAACAGATACCCACATGGTTCACAGAAAGGACAACAATGTTCTTGGATCTACGTGTGCTCTAAATTCTTACCATTTTATGTTAAATGTAAATGGATGTTTTGTCTAGCTTCCTAATTGTAAAATTTAATATCATGACTCAAAATACATCAATAAAACGTATCAGCAACCAATGCTAAACCTAAAGGAAATTTGGTTGCACTGAAGCATGATTGGATCAGAGGCTGGAAAGACATATTTTCTAGCCCTTTGTATATATACATGTCTGGCATCACTTCCTGCCCAGAGTATCAGGTTTTCTGACATGTCAGATATAGAGATAGTGTGTGTACTGTGTATGAGAGAGAGAGAGAAAGAGCAAGTCTTTTAGATAATCTATGAGTACACCTTGTCAACTTCTACTCCTTTACATCTTTAACATCTGAGAATTACCAGTTAGACATGTAAAGGTTCTGAGGATGTTTTTAAAGTGTGTGGGGATTGGGGAAGTTGAAGTAGGTAGACAAATACAGCCTTGATCAATATAACTACAGGGGCAGGGTAAGGTCAGACCAAAGAAAGGACACTCATACTCACACCCTGGCCCCATGAAGCTCTGCCGTTCCTCTTCACTGCTAGGCTAGGGCGTGCATATCGCCTCCCCTCCCCACTCATTTTACTACCCAGCTTTCCCAAACAGAGTGCTCTTTAATGCTCAGAGGTACACAAAAATGAGCCTTAGGAAAAAAAAACAAAAAACTTACAATTCTGTTCCGGGATATGACCTGAAGTATCACGGAGGCCCCCTAATAAATAATCTTTCTACTCACCCCATTGCCATCAGGTCAATTTTGACTCACATTGAGTATATGCTGACTCAGTGCAACCCTGTATAGGATTTCCAACCACTAACCTTGCAGTTAGCAGCCCAGTGCTGATCCACCAGTATGACCCTACAGGAAAGAGAACTAACTGCCTTGCCTCATAGAGGTTTCCAGGGCTATCAATCTTGAGGCAAGCAGAACGCCACATCTTGCTCCAGCAGAGCAGCTGGCAGATTCAAACCACCAACCCTTAGATTAGCAGCTGAGTGCTTAATCACTGTGCCATCAGCACTACTTAATATTCCCACGTTGGGGCAGATGTACACGTCAGGAAGAAGTAAGATCCTCGACATGTCTATCTGGAGTTGTCTTTGCTAATTGTGGCCAAACTGGCTCCAACTCAAGGCGACCTTACATCTAACAGAAACACTGCTCATTCCTGTGCCACCTTCATGATGGTTGGAATGTTTGGGCACAGTGTTGTGGCTGTTGTGCCAGTCCATCTTAATCAAAGTTTCCCTTGCTTCATTTCAATGGTCCCCTACTTTATCAAACATGATGACCTTTTCTAGCATTTTCTACATGTGTTGATTATGTGACATGAAGTTGGTTCTGACTCATATCGAACCCGTATAAGGTTTCCAAGGAACAGCTGGAGGGTTTTGAACCAGCCTTGCAGCTAGCAGTCTAGGGCTTATTCAAAGTGCCACACCAGGACACTCTAAATTCCCTCGTTCTTGTTGCTATTAAGTGATATTGAGTTGGTTCCAACTCATAGTGACCCTGTATAGAGTTTCCGAGGAGCAACTGGTGAATTTGAACAGCCAACCATATAGTTCAAACCGACCTTGCAGTCAATTGCTTTATCAAACTACAGCACCACACGAGGACTTCAATTGCCCTCGAGAGAAGTACAAAAAAATAAAAATTTGAAACACTAAGTGGCTTCAAAAAGATTATGAAATGAAACAAGACCTTTACCTCACACCTTATACAAAAACCAACTCAGCATGAATCAAAGACCTAAATGTGAATCCCTGAATTATGAAGGCCATCAATAAAAAAACAGGGACAAATGTGATGGTTCTAATTCAGGGCATAAACAGACTCAAACATTTTTAAAATTACACAAGCAAAACTAGACAAAATAGATGATTGGAACATATTAAAAATTAAAAGTGTATGTGCATCAAAACCAAAAGAGTAAAAAGGGAACTCACAGAATGGGAAAAAAATCTTTTGCAATGACACATCAGACAAGGGACTCATTTCTAAAATATACAGGAAACTACAACACCTCTACAAGAAAAAGACAAATAATTCAATTAAAAAACGGGCACAGGACATGTACAGACACTTCATCAAGGAGGAGATTCGGGCAGCCAACAAACATATGAAGAAATGTTTACAATCACTACCCATTAGAGGGATGCAAATCAAAACAACAATGAGATATCATCTCATACCAGCAATAACAGCAAAGATCAAAAAAGTAGAGGACAATAATTGCTGGTGAGTATGCGGAGAGACTGGGACATCCCTACACTGCTGGTGGGATTGCAAAATGGTCCAGCCACTCTGGAAAGCAATATAGCGCTTCCTCAGAAGGTTGGAAATAGAAACACCTTATGATCCAGCAATTCCTCTACTTGGTATTTACCCACAAGAAATATGAGCCATAACATGAGTAGATATATGCACACCAATGTTCACAGCAGCACTATTTACAATAGCAAAAAGATGAGACATCCTAAGTGCCCATCAATTGAAGAATGGATAAACAAACTGTGGTACATACACACAATGGAATATTATGCTACCTTGAAGAATAACAAGGAAGCTGCAAGGCACCGCATAACAGATGAACCTTGAGGACATTATACTGAGTGAAATTAGTCAGTCACAAAAGGAGAAATACTACATAGGACCACTCTTGTAAAAGAATAAGAAAAAGAACCCATACTAAAAAAGGGGGGGGGTGGACGGGGATTCTTTGCAGGTTACCTGGAAGTGTGGTGTGGGTTGAGGGGAGGGAGGGGAAGGTGGAGCAGAGGATAAGGAATAGATGCAGTATAGCTTGGATGCTGGGGGAGTGGGGGCAGGGGGGGTCAATACACAAGAAGGGGCAGGAGGATGGGAGAACAGTTAGGCAGATTTGCATGGGCTAAGTGAGACAGACGTAAATAATGATGTATGCACAATCTTGGAAAAACAGGGCTCTGGGATACAGGGATTGAGGCATGGTTTGAATGGGTAAAAGAAGGGAAATAATGTTAAGATGCTTGGTTGTCTTTTGAATCTTGGTTTCCCTTGCATATCATTATAAAATAGACACTTCAGGGGGAGAGGAAGGAATAGCCAGAAACATCACCACAGAAAGCTTGTAAGTCCATCTTCAGCCTGTAATTGACTGGAATACCTAAAATGGGGCTACAACTTGCCCAGTGAAGGAGGCTTCCTGCGGAGCCTTTGCAATGCTTAAGACCATAGGTGGAATCCTGAACCCCATCCAGAATCTTCTGAGATGGGAAATCTCCACTTGAAAGGACAAGCAGACCCACCTAGAGCAGCTAGAAGAACTGAAGATACTTCTTGAAAGAAAGACCAGCAGGAAAAATCAAAAACAATAACAGCAGTCAAACTGACTACTACAAGAACAAGCAAGATGCTCGCACAGGAGCCGTCAAGACAAGTGGTCAGGTCCCCTCAGGGCAAACCCCCTTTCAAGACTGAGACTCAAGGGGAATACATGAGCAGGCATGTGGTCTGACTGTTGACCACGGTGGTCACCGGTAAGAGGAAGTGGGGGAAAAACAGCAATGAAGCTGTCAGCTAACACCTACCATGTTCAATAGAATCCTGTGAACCTGAGTTGAGACCTGGTTGGCCAGCAGTATGGCAAGACCTGAGGACTCCTGGTCCCAGAGTCAATGACATAGCCACAGAGGACTAGCATGGAGAGTGAAGTATCCAGCTGATAAGAAGTGAGGGGAGATGCATAAGAACACCCACATTTGTAGATATGTCCACTTGACCTGGCTTCAATGGCTGGATGATCAATACTCAACTAGAAGAAGAAAGAAGAGGAAAAAAAAAAAAAAGAGTAATCTGATACAATTAGATGAACTTGACCTATACTTATGGATGTAGTACCTCAAAAGAGGGAACAAATCTTTACAGCAAGGATCATTCCCAAATATACAGGGTATACAGGGATGGGCAACTTAGACACTGGGTATCAAAGATGGGTGGGGAGGGGTACAAAGGTAAGAAGTGGCTGGCTTACAAGTTTTCAAGAGGGAGCCTAGATCCAGAGGGTGCAGGGAAAGGTGGAATCTCCACTGAGCGGTATCCAATCTGTCTGGGTAGAGCTGATGAAAGGAGATGGGAATAGGTCCCTTGTGGTACAATAGTGAATAACTGTTATCAGGACTGACTGTGAGGGTTGGAAATGTAAAGGTAGACGTTCTGTAGCAAAAGGAGGGGAGTGGTTGACTTTGCAGTCCAAGAGCAGAGGTCCCTGAGATCATCAAGGGAGAAGAATGGAGTGTGAGATTCTATCCAGAGAAGCAGTGACGCCAGAGATAGGGGCAGAGATAATGATGTGGAGAGATGGAGTGGCTGGGGACTCTAGACCCAGAGAGGGAGAGGGGCTGTGTGCTGACGACTGAGGGGATGGCTTGCAGGGTATACCCTTTGGTTGTTTTAAGGATGCATGGAAGGGAATGTAATCATGGCAATGAAACGATATACGACAGGATGAATGTAAAGCTAATGTTCTCCCATGTAAACTATCACATAAGTCACAATAAAAACTTTTTTAAAAAAAAAGTTTATGAAAAAGTGGAATACTGGAATTTTCCATGAACTTTTTGAAGCCACCTGTATATAAATATTGTTTGAATCAAATATCATTTCCATATAAAGCCTACCACCACCTTTCTTTTTTTTCCTAAAATAATGATTATGGTTATTATTTAAACTTTTCCTTACCAGCAATCTATCAACAAATTTATCCAAACTTTTCCAGTATCCTATTTGACTTCATGGTTAGGCAACAGCATTCAATCTAAAGTGTATCAATTTGTTCCTATTCCTAAAAAATGATCAAAGTATTGCTGAAATACCAACAAATGGGTATGATTGAAGAGTATGTTTTAATCAAATTCTTCCTACAGAATGAAAGGGTTCCAATATCTTGTTCCCTTACTTACAACACAAACCATTGCAGATGAGTTATTTAGAGCAGTGCTCTCAAACTTGAACGTACCTACAGATCATCTGGGGACCTTGTGAAAATGCATCTCCGACAGACCTTCGAGGATGCTGGTGCTGTTGGTGCAGAAATCAGACTGCATGTCAAAGCAGTAGGCTAAGCTTTGAATGAGGGTTAATTTGAAAGAGCAAGCTCCAGATAATTTCTTGGCTTGGAAACTCTTTACAGGGTTGGATGCTAAGAGTTGCAACCCATTCAATGGTACTTAACAACCGCATCAAAGATCATCTGAGAGAATCGTTTATTATCTCCTAACCTAACAGACTTCTCTCATAGGGGTCAAGGGTGTGTGAGATGAAGGCACTCAAATGGCAGCTATGAATGGAAAGTGGTTCAAAAGACAGAATAGGGTAACAGGCCCAGTGGCATGACCTCACTCAATCTGTCCTAAAGAAAGGAGTCAGAAGCAAAGCTGGAAATAAGGAAAGCTGTAGTATTAATATGGTCTGAATTTCATACATGTATGAAGGAGTTTAAATTCACAAAGATAGAAAAACAGAGGTCAAAGTGAGAAGAGTTCATAGAACTCTCAAGTCCGAGCGGCTCATTTGCCAAAAAGATAGCAAAGGAACATATTGCAGTGGTTCCCTTGGAAGTCTAATTGAATAAGAATTGGCATATCATCAGATACTAGAGAAAGCTATGGCCCAGCATACAATCTTCTCTGTGGATTCAAGAGTAAGATCTGCTCATTCCATTCCACCTGAAATACCATATAAGTGAAATTTCACAAGTGGTAAAACTGACCAGAAGTCAAGTTGAAGTAAAACAGCTTATCCATCTGTTAAAACGGAAATGGTTGCCACAGCAGCATCCCTTGCCTAGGCGCAAACTGGAGGACAACAGCTCACAGAGGCTGCTGGGCCAGGTCAGCCTAATTCACCCAACCACAGCCCAGCATACAGTTTTTTATATGGCACATGCCAAGTTTGATGGAGAATCCTGGTGGAGGAATACAAAGACATAAAGTATCCTACCCTGGAAAAACAAAATGCTGGGGTGGGGAGGATGCATTCCATCCATTCTCTAATAAAAAAAAATAATAAAAAGTGTATTTAAATTCTTATGAGAGATTTTCTTGTACTGGCATAGAGTCAGAGTTCTGCTAAAAATAGTATTGAGGACCAGCAGGGACTGTGATTAGCAGGGATGTGATACTGGAGGAGCCACTAAGGCAGAAGGAAGGGCTGCACTCTAAGACACATCTGGCTTTGAAGTTTGGCTCTGCCATGTACCAGCTATGAAGGAGTATACAATTATAAAAAGTACATTACCCCGTGTCTTTGAGCCCCAGAATCCCTTTCTGTGAAAAGAGATTAGTAACCCCCTCTACGTGGTTGTGTTGTGAAGTAAGCTAAAGGGGATAGAGAAAATGTCTTGCTGAATGTTTTGGTTAAAGTTGGTTAAAACATCAAAAAATGAATTTAGTCTCTCCTTTCAGAGGTCTGAACACCTTCTTTGCAAGTGAGCATCCACATACTGATTACTAGTCTCAAGTGCCCTGAGTCCCCAAGGAAGCCTCAGAGGCAAAGAGCCTCATGAAAGCAGCAGTAACCTAAAGACGTGTCGAACAGCCTACTCAGTGGGCACACTGACTTAGGGGGTGGCCTGTAATGTGGGTACAGTTCATTTGGCCATGAATCTGTAGCTGCATTACTGATCTACATTGTCCCTAGCCACATCTTTCAATCTTATTTAACCCTATGCTTAATTTATGTCACTTTGTGATACTTCACGCATCCTGTTGAGCAGCCTCAAACATGTACTCATGGCAAAGGATTATAAAAACAAGGAAAAATACAGACAAGTGTGAAAAAGCAAAAGCCAAGTTTCTTTTGATACCCAAGACCATGAGATTCACAAAGTAAAAGAAAAGAGATTTCGCTAAAAGGAAAAATGGATTCTGAACCGAAAACATTAAATTGTACTTTTATCAAATTAACAGATCTCAACAACTTATGTAAATCCTAAATAAATTCTTCGTTATCTGATATTGGTGACAAAATTACCCTACTCAGTTTAGTTAAGTAATTAAATCCACTCATGCTCCAATATAATCCGCATTTAAGTCTTGGGAGATAACTATTTCTAATTTTATTCTAAAACTGTGGTTCTCAACCTTGGCTGCACACTGAAATCATCTAGGGAGGTTTCAAAAATACTGATGCCTGGGTTTCATCACTCAGGACATGGATATAAATTGGTTTAGGACACAGCCTGGGCATGAAAATATTCGAAAGCTCCCAGGTGATTCTAATGCAGAGCCAAGGCTGAGAAGCACTGATCTCAAACTAAGCATCGAGATTCATTATTCTGTCAATGAAACCGTGAAAGAAACATCTAGCCCCCAAGCACATTTCTGTATCTCAACTCAATTTTAAAAGGAGAAAAAAAAAAAACATATATATATTTATTGTTGTTGTTAAGTGCCGTCAAGTCGATTCTGACCCATAGCAACCCTGTATAGGGTTTCCAAGGAATAGCTAGTGAGCTTCAACCACCAACCTTGAAGTTCAAACAACTTTGCAGTTTGACACATTAGCCCACAGTGCCACACCAGGGCTCATACACACACACACACACACACACACACACACACACACATTGTGTGTGTGTGTGTATATATATATAGTGATCCTGCACAGAGTTTCTGAGGCTGTAAATCTTTCTGTATACATAAGGAGCTCTGGTAGCACAGTGGTTTCAAATTGGGCTGCTAACCTCAAGGTCGGCAGTTCGAAACTACCAGCTGTTCCGCAGGAGAAAGATGAGGCTTTCTGCTCCTGTAAAGATTCGCAGCCTTGGAAACCCTGTGCAAGGTCACTATGAGTCAGAAACAACTCCACAGTACTTAACAACAACAACATATATATACACACACATACACACACACATATATGCACACCACACAGACTCGCTCCCGTAAAGATTCGCAGCCTTGGAAACCCTGTGCAAGGTCACTATGAGTCAGAAACAACTCCACAGTACTTAACAACAACAACATATATACACACACACATACACACACACATATATACACACCACACAGACTCTCCTGGGATGGCACTGTAGGACAAGCACTGGACTGTCAAACACAAGGTCAGTGGTTCCAATCCACCAGCCACTCCTTACAGGGTGGCTATGAGTTGGAATTGACTCAATGGCACTTAGCAACAACAACACACACACACACAATGTCAAGTCACAAAGTATTGCTACAAAATAATCTAAACTTTTGTTAAACAAAAATATCAAAATGTGAAGCTACTGTTTCTCAACATCTCCTCCATCTTGGTCTACACACTTCTGAAGGTGGTGTTTCCATTTCTCTAACCCTTCCCCAGAGAATTCTGCACTCTTCAATATATACCACATCAAAGCAGCAGTTTTGTGTGTTCCTTTTCAATGTGTTTTGAGTTTCTGAAACAAAAGGAAGCCTGTAGAGTGAATGGAATAATAAAGTTTCCCAATGAAATTCTTGCAGAGACACCCCTTTGAAGACTGAACAGGTGCGTTGCAGTGATGGGGGAAAAAATCCTCAGCACAACTTTCCTGATCTTTTTCTCACTACTGCAGTTTTCAATTTTCTTGAAACTTCTTCATAAGCCTCAATTATTGTTCTGTGTCCTTTAGAAAATCAATTAAGATTGTTGTTGTTAAGTGCCGTGAGTCAGTTACAACTCATTTGTTATAGTTGTTGTCAGGTGCCATCGAGT
>NW_006408617.1:9654655-9663357 GCF_000296735.1 Chrysochloris asiatica
CCAGTATAGGGTTTCTGAAGAGCAACTAGTGGATTTGAACTGCCAACCTCATGGTTAGCAGTACAGTACTTATCCTACAGTCCTACACCAGCTGACCTCTGTATCTTGAAATGAACTGGCCCAGGACATCCCCTCAGAAACCACTGTTTTGATTGGACCTTGTTCTCCAGATCTTATTGATAAACCTAATATTCATCCCTGATTAAGATTCATTGCATAAAATTGTTTTCATTAAAAGCTTTGATCTTGCTTAAAAGACTGATGTTTCTTTGAGCTAGCTGATCTTCTTCTCCCCATACTTTTGGCATCTATTGAGTTAAAAGCTTTCTGAGACCAAGATAATCACATAAAGTTGAAAATGCTGAACCATGTGAGAGTCCCGATTCAGTTCTAGTTCTGTGGTCTTCTTCCACCAGTTTCTGGTGTCCAGCTAGTTTCTTCATTGACCAAGGCTGCTGGTCTTTCCTCTCTTGGCTCATCTTTGAGGTTTTCTCAGCCTACCTTAAGATGCTTGATCCATCTAAAAACTGTTGTCTTCAAGGGGCAGGCTTGCAGGGTATACTCTTTGGTTGGTTGATGATGCATGAATTGTAACCATGGCAATGAAACAATATACGATAGGATGAATGTAAAAACTGTTGTCTTATGTGGGGCAGCATTCCTGTAAACTTGCAGTAGAGCTTCAATGATCTGAGAAGATGCCTACTTGCATTTTCTTAAAATTTTTATATTACCTCTGACCTTAAAATCATTTTTTCATGGCACGAAAAGTATCCTTTGAAAAACAAAACAAAACAAAAAAGGCTTTTTATTGTGCATTGACTGAAGGCTTACAGACAAGATCCTCAGTCTTACATTGAACAAATACTGCACTTTGTTTTATCTCAATGACTGCAATCCCCTCCATACAAGTTATCCGGCTTCCTCCCTGTGGTTCCTCTTTCCATTCCACCCTCATTCCCATCCCTTCTCAACTTGGTCCTTAGGTAAATGCTGTCCTATTGATTTTGAATGATTAACTATTCCACAGCGAGCATCCCTTACTAGTGCTGTTTATCTCTCCTCTCGCCTCCCCCCACCCCCCCACCCCCCCCGCCCCATATACCTATCTACTACTTGGCTAAAAAATTGGACCATGAAGGTGAGTTCTTTCCAGACCTGAAGGGTGGCTGAGGGCCACAATCTCAAGTTCCCCCAGTCTCTTTCTGACCAGTAAGTCTGTTCTGTTTTTGTTTTTGACCTGAATTTCAGTGTCATATTTGGTGGACAGTTTTGCTGGATATATGATTCTTGGTTGGCAATTTGTTTCTTTCAGAGTTTTCTGTATGTCATTCCATTGTCTTCCTGCCTGCGTGGTTTCTGCTGAGAAATCAAAGCTTAGTCTTATCAGTTCTTCTTTGTAGGTAACTTTTTGTTTTTCCTGAGCTGCTCTCAGGGTTCTTTGTCTTTTGTTTTTAAAAATTTGATTATAATATGTCTTGGTGTTTTTTATCTCTTCCTGTTCTGAAATTCCTAGTACATGGAAGCTACTCCTCCTGCTAGTACCTCACATACATGAGGCATTTTTTGGATTTTTTTGTTCTTTATTCTGATTATTCCTCTAGTAAATGAACAGTGACAGATTTCTCTTCAAGCTTAGTAATTTGACTTTCCATTGATTCAATGCTGTTTTTTATCCTTTCGGTGTATTATCTATTCCTGAAGTCTTCGTGTTAATCTTCTGTCTTTCTAATTGCTGTTTTCGTAGGGTTTCCATTTTTTCAATTATTTTGTTGGTTTCCTGAGTTCTTCCACAGTTTTATCTATGTTTTCCCTTGGTTCAGCTGTAGTTTTCACCATCTTTTTCACAATCTGTTGAAGTTGTTTAATTAACATTCTTTTAAATTCCTTATCAGGCAGTTCAGAGACCATTTTTGGTATTATATTTTCTAACTCTGTATTTAGGTCACCTGTTTGTAAGCTTAAATTGTCTGTTTTCTCCAAGACATTGTGGTGTCATATTTATATTTAGTTGTCACTATATATTTGTGTATTCTCAGGCACTCATCCTCTGCCCTGTCTCGTGGTGGATGTAGTAGAGACCAGAAGTGTCAACGCAGTTAGTTTTCTGTTCACTTGTTTGTGTGGTATAATTCAGGGCAGGTTCACGTATCATCAGAAACAGGAGAGCAGAAGCTGTACAGAAGTGGGTTCTACTAGCCACTGGGTTGGCGAGAGCAGGGACCGGCCACACACCTAACTACCAGATGGGTACAGAAACAAGGGAGAACTATACCCTCTTGCTACCAAGCTCACAAAAGCTCAAGGTGGCCAATATGGAAATAATTTCAGGAAATTAAGAAAACAGATACAAACTGATGATCTGTTCTGTAAACCTTTACTCAATTTACAATAGAAAGTTAAAAAAAAAAAAAAAAACAGGTACAGAAAATCTGTGACAATCTTAACCAGGGTTTGAAGAAAAGGATTAAAACTAGAGAGGAGCGGTGTAAAGGGAAAAGGTCTATAAAATCTCTCAAAAGCAGCAGAAAAATCATGATGGGTAACATCTTCTTGCTAGCAGAACAGAATGTAATCTCAGGAATTTCCTGCTTTGCAATGATGCACTGGGTGGTGTAAATGGTTAATGTGCTCAGCTGCTACCTGAAAAGTTGGAGATTTGAGTCCACTCATAGGTACCTCAAAAGAAAGGCCTGGTGATCTACTTCCAAAAGGTAAGCCACAGAAAACTGTACGGAGCACAGCTCTCCTCTAACACACATGGCAGCTCCAGGAGGCAGAATATATGAAATGTAGAAGCCACAAGTAATGAAGGTAGGGGAGGGAAAAAAAAAAAAAAAGCTAAGAATAAAGTGGTAATATTGAAATACCACAGGAAAACTCGAAGGCAAAGAACCATTCTCTTCCACAGTTAGCTTAAAAAGCTCCTCAGCAAACAGGAATCATTACTGTCTTAACAAGTTCTGAAAGCTCTTAAGTCAGCCATCATGGAATCTGAATCTGATGCAGCCAGAAATGACTGCTTCTAATCACTGGATTCTCTATGACCAAGAGTGCTAAAGAAAGTAAAGTCAAAGACTTTGCAACCAAACAACCACAGGAACTATTTTTCTTGTCAGCCACTTTGCATGCTGCTGGATAAGTTGCAGCACTGCTCTCCTGTCTTTGGCTTCATCGCCGCTGTGATGTAGCAGATGCTGCCTTCCCGCTATGTGCCAGGCTAAGGTATGCAGCCTGGGTTATGCTGGGAGAACCACCCCCTGGACAATTAACAGAGACTCCTCAGAACAGTCTCCAACTCAGGCCTTCTCCCTGACTGTTTCAAAGTCCTCCTTTTTCAGCAGCAGCAGTTCAAATCATTGTGGAAATAACAAAATCAAAATAAGTAAGGTAATCTAGAAAATGGCAAAACATGTGTCTCAATCCAAGCAACAGAATCTCCAAGTCTACACAGATAATAAAAATGTTGTACTTTAAAAAGAAAGAAAGAAAAATAGCTAAAAGTTGTATTCAATCTGAGAATATTTTCCCCACTTTCTCCTACTTGGGAAATTGAGTATGTGCTGGGTCTCTTGGATCTGAGAATATGAAAGTCTAGGAACATAAATGTTCTCACAATGTTAATTCTTGCTTGCTGTTTTGCAAACACCATGAAATGCTGGGCATCTGAACAAGACATCTCTAACAAACATTTAAAAAGTAAATTCAAGAAATTTTTCATAAATTCTATTCATATGTTTGTCATCTGAATAAAGTACCACTTTCTAAGACTGATGTTCCAAATTTTTTAATTGCTCTGTCTAGCCAAATATTTATTCCTAAAATAAAACTGTTCCTTCGGAGAACATTAACAATAAATTATTTTTGCATATATAATATCTGTTCCCTAATTGCTTAAGTATGCTTAACAATGACTTCAAAATACTGCAAAAATTTCCCACTCTTAACCCTGCTATCAGTTGGAATATGCTTGGATGGAGACAAACACCAAATCTTACAAAAACTATTACAAAGCTAAGGCACAAGGAACAGATGACAGTACAAAATCTTGACCTGAAATACTTGAAACAGTACTCTATTAAGAGAAAAATGACTTATATTCTAATGCTACACCCTTGGTTTAAAAGAATATGGAAGAATCTGCAAAGCGCAATGTGCTGTCACATTTGATAAAGGGGTGATGTAGGGTTGTTGTTGTTGTTAAGTGCCGTCGAGTCGGTTCCGACCCATAGCGACCCTGTACAGGGTTTCCGAGGGTGTAAATCCTTACGGGAGTAGAAAGCCTCATCTTTCTCCCGCGGAGCGGCTGGTAGTTTCGAACCGCTGACCTTAAGGTTCGCAGCCCGATTCGTAACCACTACGCTACCAGAGCTCCTTGATGTAGGGTTAGCTGGAATATAATAAAGTCATTTACTAATTAGAAAGTTCTTAAGTTTAAAAGCAATGGGGAAACACTTGTATAGATACACATGGTGCCTCCCAGCTTTTTAAACTGACATCCTCAAACTGGTATCATTTTCCCACACGAAACAAGATTTGTAAATATATCAACTTATTTCCAGAAATGGGCTAAAGCAGTGCACACAAAGTCTGTGCTTGTTTTCATAAACTTCATTAACAAGAGGGGGAAAAAATAATAAAATTCTGACTAAAGAAACTGTTCAGAGACTCCCAAAGATTGCAATTTCCTTTTTAAAGGATGAGATAAGCTGTTGTCAGATAATGGTTAGGGGATAACTGGTGTGGCGCTGTGGGTTAATGCGCTGGACTGCAAAGTCAGTTTGAACCATAAGGTTGCCAGTTCAAGCTCACCAAGATGCTCCATGGAAACCCTATACAGGGTCACTATGGATCAGAACCGACTCGATGTCACTTAACAACAACAAGAAGCTATTTTTCTCAAATTATCAATTGTTTTGTTAAGTGCCATCAAGTTGGTTCCAACTCATAACAAGCCTGTATGGGTTTCTGAGGAGCGGCTAGTGAGCCTGAATAGCTGACCTTGTAGTTCAAACCAACCTTGTGCTCCACTGCTTATCTGACAGCATCACACCAAGACTCCAAATAATCAATAGGCCATGAAAGTATCTAGATTGAGGTATAGTTTGAATGCGTATCAGTGGGAAAATAATGGTAAGATGCTTGGCTGTCTTTTGAATCTTGGTTTTCCTTACCTACTACTATAAAATAGACACTTGAGGGGGAGAGGAAGGAATAGCCAGAAACATCACCATAGAAAATCTGGAAGTCCATCTTCAGCCTATAACTGACTGGCATACCTACAATGGGGCTACAACGTGCCCAGTGAAGGAGGCTTCCTACAGAGCCTTTGCATTGCATAAGACCATAGGTGGAATCCTGATTCCCCATCCAGAATCTTCTGAGGAGGGAAATTTCCACTTGAAAGGACAAGCAGACCAGCTTGGAGGGGCTAGAAGAACAGAAGATACTTCTTCAAGGAAAGACCAGCAGGAAAAATCAGAAACAATAATGGCAGTCTGACTGACTACTACAAGAACAAGTAAGTTGTTCCTCTGGGAGCCATCAAGGCGAGTGGTCAGGTCCCCTCAAGGCAAACACCCTTCCAAGACTAAAACTCAAGGTGAATACACAAGCAGGCATGTGGTTTTGCAAAGTGGGGCAAAAACAGCAATGAAGTTGTGAGCTAAGTCCGACCACATTCAATAGACTCCTGTTAACCTGGATTGAGACCTGGTTGGCCAGCAGTATGACGAGACCTGAGGACTTCTGGGCCCAGGGACAGAGACATGGTCACAGAGGATGAGAGCAAAGTGTGACGCATCCAGCTAATATGAAGTGAGGGGAGATGCACAAGAATACCCACACTTGCAGATAGTACCCACTTGACCTGGCTTCAATGGCTGGATGACCAGAATTCAACTAGAGGAAGAAAGAAAAGGAAAAAAAAAATGAGTAATCTGATATAATTTGATGAGCTTAACATATGCTTGTAGATACAGTAGGTCAAAGGAGGGAACAAAGCTTTACAGTGAAGATCATTCCCACTCTCTTGGCACACAGGGTAGACAAGGATGGGTAACTTAGACATTGGCTAACCAATAATGGAGGGGGGCGGGGGCTACAAAGGCAAGAAGTGACTGGCTTACATGCTTTCAACAGGGAACCTAATTCCAGAGGGTGTGGGGAAAGGTAGAATCTCCACTGAGTAGTTTCCAACCTGTCTGGATGGGGCTGATGAAAAGAGATGGGGATAAGACAGACTCATGTTCAATAGTGAATGATTGCTATCAGGACTGACTGTGAGTGTTGGAAAGGTAAAGGTAGATATTTTGTAACAAAAGGAGGGGAGTGGTTGATTTTGCAGTCCAAGAGTGGTGGTCCTTGGGACCATCAAGGGAAAGGAGCGGAGTGTGGGGCCCTATCCAGAGAAGCAGTGACTCCAGAGATGCAGGCAGAGACAATGACCTGGAGAGCCTGAGCGGCTGGGGACTCTAGACTCAGGAAGGGAGAAGGGCTGTGTACTGATGGCCGGGGGGGGGGCAGGCTTGCAGGATATACCCTTTAGTTGTTTGATGATACATGCAGGGGATTGAAGAGACAGTAAAATAATCAATAAAATAACACCACAGCAGAAAGTAAAATGAGGAGAGTGGTTCTGTTCTGAGGAAAGAAATGCTTCATGTATCTATGAATACTGTAATACCTTTTTAAAGATGATACACAGTAGTGAAAATGCCAGAATTTTTCCAGTTCCAGCTGGAACTTGAGAGAAACAAGTGACACACTGTGCACTGTGGATTTATTATTACACTACAATACTGGAGTGGCCTGACTCTATCCTAAACTGTTGTTGTTTAGTGCTGTTGAGTTGGTTCCAATGAGCAGCTGGTGGGTACGAACTACCAACCTTGAAGTTAACAATCCTACAGCATGACACCAGGACCCACCCGTAGCCTAAATTATAAAGCACAATTTGCTCATGATCAGTGTTTTGTAAAAACAAGCAGTTTTAAAAAAATAGATTTGGTTCTCACGGAATCGCAACTTTTTGTTTGGTGTAAGGCTGGAGGAAGCTCCCAAACTACTGCCCTGAGATCTTTAAACCTTAAACCAAAATAGTCCCTGAAGTCTTCTTTAACCCAAAAATAGGCTAGCTTAATTCATAAAGAATGTCTGCCTTGAGCACTGTGTGCTTTTAAAGAACTATCTGTAAAAGATCAAACTGACAACAACTTAGAAAAGTTAGACATGAAGCTTAAGGGCAGCGAGTCGGTGTCACTGCAGGGGGAGGAACAATTCCAAAAAAGAGGGTGAGAATGGTATACACCATAAAGGGTATCATCAATGTCATGGAATTGTACATGTAGTAATTGCTGAAATGGCTTATTATTGTTCTGTGTTTATTTTCAACAGGGATTCGTTTTTAAGTGCAAGGATTAGATTTTAATCACAAGAATTAATTTTAGAATCACAGAATTAATTAATCACAGAATCAGAATTTTGGTGATATTAAGCTTCAGGATAGTGCACTGTACTGAAAGGTAAGTCTGAACTGTAAGGTAGGCAGTTCACACTCACCAACCACTTCTCGGACGCCCTATACAGAGTGGCTATGAGTCAGAGCCAACTCAACAGCACTTAACACAACAACAGAATCATTATCAGTGAACAATGAGAAAGCCTGAAGGTGAGACTGATTTTCCCAAAATCCATGTACAGATCTGTGGGAGATCCAGTGAAGAACATAGGATCTCTGATTTGGGAGCTCTTTGACCTCTGTGGTAAGTCTCAACAGTCATCACGTTTGTGTAGCTACTGCTTGTTCTAAGACTTTGCTCACATTTTGTCATCCACCACAAGCCAAAAATACGTTAATCAGCATAACATGCTATTTCATAATATAATCATTTCAGTATACTCTTCTCTCTTTAAGAAATAAGTATTTTGCCTGGCCCCCTGGACCGTGATTTCTCATATACATATAGAAGAGAGAAAAAAACGACAGAGTTTTCAATAAAGAGAGACCAAAGATACACTGAAAACATAAGCACTCAAGTCTATCGTGGTGTGGCACTGTGGGTTAAGGCACTAGACTGAAAAGTTGGTTAGAACCTCAAGGTCGGTGGTTGAAACTCACCAGTTGCTCCTTGGAAACCCTATACAAGGTCACTACAGTTCAGAACCAACTCGATGGTACTTAACAATGACAACAAATATATAGCTATATATTGAGAGGGAGAGATAAAAGGATAGGATGAAATGCCTTAAAGATGAAATCAAGTAAGGTGAAAAAAGTAATGCCAAGTAAAGTGATGAACCAAAATGTTCTTCAGTCTCTCAGTGGAACAGAAAGGAGTTGGAGAAAAAAATTAAAAGTGAGACTTAGAATAAGTCAAAGGAAGTAGCAAGTCACATTTATGAAATTTACTCTGTCATCTGTGAGAGAGACCGAAAAGGCAGTTACCTCAGAAAAAAAACATTAATTCCTCACGGGTGTAATGGATTTTAAGAGAAGCCAAGTGTGCCCTAGCCGTAGCATCCGTAACCTTTGAGATTGACCACAAACCAGAGCACCAAGTTTAGACCATCTTCTCACAGAAAACAGGTCTGCATGACAATGAGCTGGACCCATTTAAGCAAGTTTTAAATTCCTACCAAGAGCAATGCAATGCACATTAGAGAAGAGTAATCTGTGAGAATCAGCTACCAATCTGCTATAC
>NW_006408617.1:9663818-9671071 GCF_000296735.1 Chrysochloris asiatica
GCAGATTTAACTAAAAAATCAGCTACCAGTCTGCTATACCGTGACTAGGCAGATTTAACTAAAAAAGCTAGCTTATTCAATAAAAAAAGAGACTTATTTACTAATTCATCAGCTCTGCAAGGATCATCTAGCTCATCTGATGGGGGAGTACTGGTGTGGCACTATGGGTTAATACACTGACTGGAAAGTCGGTTTGAACTGTAAAGTCAGAGGTTCAAGCTCACAAGCCGCTCCTTGGAAACCCTATACAGGGTTGTTATGGGTCAGAACCAATTCAATGGCACTTAACAACAATAATTATGAGTTCTGGTATGGCACTGTAGAATAAGCACTGGACTGCTAGCAGCAAGGTTGGTGGTTCAAACCTCTATACAGGTTTGCTATAAATCAGAACCAACTGGACGGTACTCAACAATAATAATTATTATTATGAAATTAACAAGTTCTACGCAAAATTAAGGAACTCTGGTAGCACAGTGGGTTACGAGCTGGGTTGCTAACCACGAGGTCGGCATTTTGAATCTACCAGTCACTCCCCAGGAGAAAGATGAGGCTTTCTGCTTCTGTAGAGATTTACAGCCTCGGAAACTTTTGCTGCTATTAATTGCGATCGAGTCAGTTCCGACTCACAGCTATCCTATACAGGGTTTCTAAGAACAGCTAGTGGGTTTGAACCACCAACCTTGTGACTCACAGTCCAGTGCTGATCCTACAGTGCCACACCTACACAGGATACTTATATATCAAACACAACTCCATGGCACACATAACCACCATCAAAGGATATAATCTGTGTCACAGAACTGTCCATGTAGAAACTGTTGAAATGGCTTCAACACCAACAAAACTAAATTATTTTTAAAAAACAGGAATTGATTTAGAAATTAGAAATATCTGAGAGGATGCTATGCTAATTATAATTAGTCATTTACACCACTGGGGATTAAAAACAAACATGAGACTTAGGAATCTGAAAAACATTTTGACAGGGATGATAAAATACAGAACAAACCACCACACCTCCTTTGATTCCTGGACAATTAAACACCCAGATAATCAAACCCAGAGAGATTTGGATAACGTTACAGGCCAAACATATACAAAAATGTAAAAGAATGCATAGAAATAAAGCATTATTAAAATGAATGAAATGCTATCCATGTGATGCCAAGGAAAGTATTCGTTCTAGGCTGTTCTTAGCGAATTACTATTAAACTTCAGTTTTTCCTGAGCATATGATCTTGTCCTCTCACGTATACACACAAAACTCAGTCTTTCTGTGGAGTCCTGGTGTGGCGTTGTAGGGTAAGCACTGGACTGCTAACTGCAAAGTCAACAGTTCCAAACCACCAGCCACTCCCTGGAAACCCTACACAAAGTTGCTATGGGTTAAAACTGACTGGACAGCACTTACAACAACAAAATCAAGCTCAATACAGGAACTCTAATGGCACAAGGGTTAAGCAGTCAGATAAATATCACTTTGCTTCAGAAACCAAGACGCCTTGAATATAACAGCAGAACACAGAATCATGAGAAAATCTACTGATGCCCTCCACTCACTACATGTGAAGTAGCATGAGTCCATGGCCAACTGTCCCAAGCATTCTGTGAGGTCATAACTGGCCTCCATGCATAAACCTCACCTGCTGTATGAGTTAAGGTGGCATACCTCAAGGGTGAGGAGGAGATGACATGATGTTTCATCAGGGAAGACAGATGCTCTAATGACCTGCAAACAGCTGATAATGGTGACTTCTGTGGTATAACAGTCTGAGAAAGTTTAAGTCCCAGTGCCATTGTTGTTTCTTATGAGCACAATGGTGTCTAACTAACACACAGCACAGTTTGTGAAATGACCAAGCGCACTGACCTGCATATAATACACACACATGGGATTAAAGGATTATTAGGGTACCGGATGTCCAAAATACTGCCAAAATGTGAGCCCACAGAAATAATAATAAAGGTGCAAGCAACAGCAGTATTACAAGTTGAAAGAATTACAGTGCACAGTATCACATGCCAATAACCAGGCTACAAAAGACTGGCAATCTTAGGCAGCCTATACTGCAGGTCCCACTGCTTTTTGCTTACTGAGTACATGCTAAAGAACCATAGCCATCCCACCTTCTCCAAGCACAAAGACATCAAAAGGTCAAATGTTCAAGGCTAAGGAAAGGTCAAAGTCATAAATCAATAAACCTTTTTAAATTGAAAATATAAATAATTATGCTTATATAGATGTTATTGTTAAGTATCATGAAGCTGGTTCTGACTCATAGTGACCCTGCACAGGGTTTCCGAGGCTGCAAATCTTTACAGGAGCAGAAAGCCTCATCGTTCTCCCGCGGAACAGCTGGAAGTTTCGAACTGCCGACCTTGAGGTTAGCAGCCCGATTCATAACCACTACACTACATAAATAGTATACTCTATTAGCACTACATAGACATTAAAAGAGGGGTCAGGGAGAAACAATGAGAGAAATCAATTAAATGCTAATAGGCAAACTCACAAATCCTAAAATCTAAGATTAATGGAGCTAGGCACAAAGCGAGAAAAGCACCAGTCCTTAAATAGTTGGGTTCTGCCTGTTGCTCCAAATGACAATGTTAGGGGTTCTGCTCCTAGGGAGACAGAGAAGAGGGTTGTAATGCCTGTCTCCCTGCTGGCCTCCATACCAGACTTCACTCAGCTACCATCACTGGTAGCCAATTGCTGATGAAAGCCCAGCAAAGGGGAAATGTGGATGCCTGGGCAACTGTGTTCAGAGTAGAGACAAGAGACCACAGCATCAGCCAAAGATGGGTCCAGGAAGATGGTTTAAAACTGTTAACACAAGGCTACCCAAGACTTAGACATAATTATATATACATTGTCTCTACTACAATATCAGCAGCTCAAATCACCAGTTGCTCTTTGGAAACTCTATACGGGGTTGCTATGAGTTGGAACCAACTCAATGGCACTCAACAACAGTTGCAAAAAGATGACTATGAGACTAAGAGAACATCGCCATCAAACATCAGTATCATGGATAACTTCTTGAGTGATACTGCCAAACAATGCGTAAGGTGATACTCTAAATTTTTTAAACACAAAAAATTAACATACACTTAAGCCCTGGTGGTGCAAATAGTTAAGTGCTCAGCTGCTAACTAAAAGGTTGGTGGTTCCACCCACCACCCACCCCCCAGCCAGCAGCTCTTGTAGGAGAAAGACCTGGTGATCTGCTCCCATATAGATTAGAGCCTAGAAATCCTTATGGGACAGTGCCATTCTGTTATATGATACGGTTAGGAGTTGAAATTGACTCAGTGGTACCTGACAACAACAAAGGGCTTCTACAGAGCTTCCAAACTCAACTCTTACGTCAAATACCAAAGAGCTATCAGGAAATATGCCTAACGTCAAAAAGCAAGTCAATGGCACAAACAGGACGCAACTCTCCCCACAGTTTGTTCTGTGCTTTTGCCACTCAGACAAAATGACCTTGAGAAGCAAGATGTTACTAGTTGCTGAGAGAATGAGCCTCAGACAGATTGCATTGAGTAATCATTTCAGTAAGACCAAAGCACAGTTGAAATTTTAGGGATGGTAAAAGCCTTAAATGTATGCAAATTTTTAATGCAAACATTATATTGTGGAAGCCCTAGCTTTAGTCTGCATATTTCTAGGCAATCCTTGCTTCTATCCCAATGAGATCTATGCATTGTGTAAACTAATTTAAAATGTAAGGCCAAATAGATCTGGAAAAGTACAGCTTTATCCTCATACTTAATTTATACTATAGTGTACTGTAATTAAGCCTGAAATAAAAGCTATATTCTGAGTAGAGACAAAAAGCTCTTGTTAATGACATTCCATTCCCAATGTAGAATATAACAAAAAGCTTCTTCATTTGGAGCCAACTGTCATTATACTTTGTAGCTTGCATGGAGCTATTAGACTAATATTTGCACTGGGATTACTGTTGGATAGCCAATCAGTTAACTCTTCTAATGCAGTTTTCTATTACCCTCATGTAAATGGCAAAACGAAAAAAAAAGGAAATTGGCAGCGAGAACAACAACTATATTTATGAGATTAAACTCTCAAACCCTTTACAGATTGTGGGTAACTAATAACCATTTGCAAATGTTCATTTAATGAGTCAGTTAAGCCAAAATCAAATGTGTTCCTTCAAGCAAACCAAGATTACAATACTCATATCCAAACTAACAAGCCCCAATTATGTGATTGTTGTTGTTATTGTTGTTATGTGCCATTAAGTAGGTCCCAACTCATAGCAAATCTAGGACAACAGAACTAAACACTGCCCGGTCCTGAGCCATCTTCACAATTGTTGTTTGAGTCCACTCTTACAGTCCACCCCACTGAGGGCCTTCCTCTTTTCAACTGACCCTCTAACCACACCAAATACGATGTCCTTCTCCAGGGACTGGTCTCTCCTGACAACAAAGCCAAAGTATGTGAGATGAAGTCTCACCATGCTCTCTTTAAGAAGCATTCTAGTTGTACTTCTTCCAAGACAGATTTGCTCATCCTTTTGGCAGTCTGTGGTATATTCAGTATGCTTTGCTAACACCGTAATTCAAATGCATTGATTCTTCTGGGGTGGGCCTTCCTTATTTGTTGCCCAGCTTTCACATGCACATGAGGTGACTGAAAATACCATGGCTCAGTCTGGTTCATTTAGTCCTCAAGGTAACAAGACTCCTATAGCCACATCCATACTGACAAGCCCCAGTTCTCTCATACGTACATAATGCATATACTCATTTAGAATGAGACCCTCAAGATGCCATGGAAGAAAAACAAACTTACCTCTTTTTTTTTAAGTCAGATGCAAGCTATCTTGCATCACTGTGACTAATTGAAATTTTCCATGTTTCTTTTTTTTTAATTTATGACAACCAAAATGGCCAAGAAATATCTTGCATAGCAATGCCTATGCTTGCCATGATTCTAAACAGAGGTTTCAGATGATTGTCATCTAACTCTGTGGTCAGTAAACACAGGCTCTTGGGTCATCTAAACGAAGCCTTTCCCTCATTTTATAAAATAGAGCACCACTCCTGAGACTGTCTCTTCCTGGAGATTATGAGGATTCAGCCAAATACTTCTTATCAAAGCAAGCAATGAATATATTGTACATTTTGCATATTTACAGTATTATCAACCAAGGGAGGGGAAGGCAGTATGGGCTGTTTTCCAAGAAAGTGTGAGTCAGAAGGAGTTGATATCAAGTTGTCTTTGTTTCCTTAGCTCCTGTTTCTGCCCCCCACCCCTCCCCACCTCCACATACCCTTAAGAAAGCAGCCAGCAGGTAGTCCTTCATTTTACTTACTAATAGTTCATCCATACTGGTCTGGCATTTTTCCAAGTTGATCCGCTTGATTGCTACACGTTCTTGCCTAGGTTTGCAAAGAGCCGCCTGAACCACAGCAGTTGCTCCACTGCCTGAAAAGAAATAAAAACAATATCCATTATCAAATAGGACACTGTCTGGTTACTACTGGTGACCCTTTTCATATATAAGTATCTCTTTGTGTTTAAATTCTTTAAGGTATTAAACTGTTAGTACATGATTATCTTTTTAAGAAGCGTCTTGTATCCATAAATGATTATCTGTGGAGAAGGGAAAACTACATTTTTCTAGAGGATACAATGACAGAATTTGCCCTCATGAGGGTTACAATCAAGAGAGGTTGTTGTTGTTAAGTGTCTTTGAGTCTGTTCTGACTCACAGTGACCCTGTACAGGGTTTCAGACGAACGGCTGGTGAGTTTGAACCACCAACCTTGTGGTTCAAACCAACCTTGAGACTCATGTCAAAAGAGCTCATTCAATACAGTGAGTTTACCCTCACCCAGAACAAAGCCTAAGAAAGTGGTGGGTCTTCAGACACAGGAACGAGGTGCATGGGCACAGAAATACAACCCTATATGGAAGGTCCTGATACTTTCTAAATCCAGTGCCTTTAAAATGGTTGTTCAGCTCTTTCTCTACTTCAGCACAAATGAGCCACGTCCCTCCTGTACTACTTTAGGGTTACCACACGACACTGTGACAGCTTATTTGTTCTAAGCACTCGTCAAGTTTGTCTTCATAACGTGCTCGACAGTTAGAAAAAGAGCAGGAGTCAACCCTAATATTCTCATGTTGAAATCACGACTTTGAAGGATGCCAAGCAAAATGATGCAAATGTGCAATGACGAAAGCTCTCTGGGCATTCGTACAAATCTCCTATTTCTAAGATTTCATGATCGTTAGCTAATGCACTCAAAATCCTAGGAGACACAGTGCTGCCATGACCCATATTTTACAAGAGCAAAATGTAGATATGTAATGATTTGTGGCAGAGCACAAAGAACTCCTAACCAGATTTATAGTCCCATAGGGGTGAAAAGACCTCCTGGTTAAGGCATCTCTCTTCTGCAAATACCAAAAATGCCGTTCTAGTCACATCAATCTTCTGCCACTGCAAGACAGCCAATGAAAGAAGCAGCCAGCTCTAAGGATTATGCAAAAGGGGGCCAGAGATGACCATCTGACTTTTGCCTAAAGCTTCTCTTTGAGTGATTGTTTCCCAGATGAGTCATCCAATACCACCAAAAAGTGGCGATGGGAAGTGTCAATTTTTAGGCAGTGAGGTAACAGTGGAACAGTGGCAGCAGCAATGGGCTCAAGCGTAGCATAGACTGTGAGGCTGGAGCAGGACCAGCCAGTGTTCCATTCGGTTGTGCATAAGGTCGCTATGAGTCCCTACAGACTGTTGTGTCATTGTGGGTTAATGCACTAGACTACAAAGTCGGTTTGAATTGCAAGGTCAGTGCAGTGCTTCAAACTCATCAGCTACTCCTTGGAAACCCTATACAGGGTCGCTATGGGTCAGAACCAACTCAACAGAACTTAACAACAAAAACAAAAGGGAGATCAGCAATAATTTTCCTCATATATGTGACAAAAATGCAAGACACTTACACTAAAAGCAAGGTTTTCCCACTCCATGAAGTCCCCAAGTATTGACTTGAGGTCTGGGGCTCTGCCTTTTCTACCTTGTGGTCTCATCATCTCTTACCCCCAACCTGGTGACCCTGAAAGATCCTTTATGTTCCAACACCCATCTCCAACTTCAAGAACTCCCACTCCAGGCAAGGCCAACCTGCATTCTTTGGGGAAGACCACCCACACTTACTGTCACCTCACTACCATGGGAGAGGCATTCTACTCAGATAACTCTGTACAT
>NW_006408617.1:9671171-9710244 GCF_000296735.1 Chrysochloris asiatica
GAAACCGACTCGACGGCACTTAACAACAACAATATATATATATATAGTTATTGAAAACCCTACACATTTTTATTATCATTATCCTTACTTTTTATCTGTGGGAAAACTGGGGCTTGGATAATAACTTGACCGAGACCACACAGTTAATAAGTACCTGAATCAGGATCAAAAGTTCATGGCTTTTTTTCTATCACCCACAAAATAGAACACAACCTTCCCTTCCTCAATTATTTCAGCCATGCTAGAAAAATACTTCCTTCTACCTTATATGATTCAACAAAATACAAACAACATAGACAGAGAGTTCCAGGGATCGTCACATTCTGTAGATCTCAGTTCAGGGAGAGAACACTACTGTCAGAGATTGTTTCAAAGGACCTTTCTTTTCCCCAAACCCCAGTGTTCCTTCCATCAGCTGTTGCTCCAAATCTCCCTAGGTTGGTCTTACTGGCCACACAGGTCATAGTGTGTTGGGTTCAATCCACAGTGTTCCAGGCACCAGAGCCAAACACCACAAAGAGCCCCACTGCCAGCAGAGTGGATTCTCCAGTAGAGGTCTCCAGAACAAGAGGCCATCCCTGAAGGGGGCTGCAGAGAAAATTATTTGCAGCGGAGGAGCCCAGGGCCCAGCACCCAGCAGAGACATCAACAAATGCTGCCAACTAGCTGCTGATAGGAAGCCCTTCTAAGCACCCCTTGATGTAAATCTTCTTTTCTCAAAATTATACTACTCCATCCCTTAATCCTCTAGACAGAGTAACTATGAAACTCCCTGATCTGAGATCATTATCATAGTATACAAAGATTTATTTAGTCATTCACCCACTGGGAGTTCTGCTTTGAATCCAAAGATTTCCTTCAACTATAAGAAAGATCAAGAACAATGTCAGATGTAAAGGACACCTTAAAGACCACAAGCAAGTCCTCATTTTAGGAATGAAGAAACAGGGTGCTACAGGGTGCTGTGAAGGCTAAAACTAGTGTTTTTCTTAAGATCATACATCCAGTCGTTGAAAAGCATGGGATTAGTGCCCCAGGCAGCCTTTTTTCTAGTTTACCAGTCTTTTCACTGGATTGGTGGTTTTTCAAATTGCCAGGCACATTTATTATTAATCACAGAATCAATTTAATGGGTAGAGGAAGTCAGTTTTTTTGTTGTGTGTTTTTTTTTTAGTGAACTGTAAATAAAAGGAACAGAATGGAATGGAATAAAATGAATTGGAATGGTAAAGAAAGGAAAGGAAAAGGTCAGTATGCATTTACATACTACGGGTAAAAGAACCGCTTTATGAAAGTTAGACCCAAGCTGTAGTAAAATACCTGTTTTATTGTGAGTCATAATTTAAGTTTGAAACTTGCTGTACTAGATTACAATTCTCAGGATTAGAGTAAATCCATGTTTAAAAGAAGAGGAGGTGACTTCACTGCAGAATTCTAGAGGACATTCAAAAGTCACATGAAGACAGTCTTGTTTCAAGGATTTTTACGAAC
Organism: Chrysochloris asiatica; assembly: GCF_000296735.1. Classification (NCBI taxonomy): domain Eukaryota; kingdom Metazoa; phylum Chordata; class Mammalia; order Afrosoricida; family Chrysochloridae; genus Chrysochloris; species Chrysochloris asiatica. The sequence continues at coordinate 9,672,663 of NW_006408617.1, forward strand.
TTTACTGTTTAGTTTGAGGAAGCTGAAAATGCAGGGCTTATAAATCAAGGGAGGTTAGCAATATGAAATAATTGCAGCAATGAATTATTAAATAGAACCTGGTATCTATTTTGAGACATGTATGATATTTACATATAAGTGGCGCTGTGGGTTAATTAGCCAGACTAGAAAGCCATTTGAATCACAAGGTTGGTGGTTCAAGCTCAGCAGTTGCTCCTCAGAAACCCTATACAGGGTCGCTATGGGTAGGAAACCAACTTGACGGCACTTAACAACAACAAATTATATGAAACTAATGTAATTAATCGTTCTGCTGTGCGTAAGGTCGCTATGAGTCAGTACTGATTCGATGGCACCTAACAACAACAACAATGTAATTAATTATACGGTGTGATGCTATAGATTAAGCATTGTACTGTTAACCACAAGGTCAATGGTTCAAACCCACCAGCTGCTCCCTGGAAATCCTATGTAGGGTCGCTATAAGTTGGAACAAACTCGATGATACTTCACAACAACAACTGCCATTTGACAATATATTTTCAATGAAGTACTATCCACTGTTCTGGAAGTAAGAGGCTTTTGATATTTCAGACATTTCTCATTTGATTCCTGACTCATATCTTCAAGTAAAATAAATCATTCTATAGGAAGATAGATGGCCTATAGGCACAAGCTATGAGAGAAGACTTTGAATCCTTTCAGGTCACTGCAAGTCAAGACACTGTTGGTAATTAATGTCAGAACAAACTCAGCTACTTGGAAGTTTTACATTTTACGTCTTAACGATGTCAGAAGCAATCAGTAGCAAGAGGCTGCTCAGATTCATTACAAGATGCAGACAGCTCCCATGAGCTGACACATCTCTTCTCATTTTCTCCTTTGTACTGCTGCTAGCATTGAGGTGGTGGTGGTGGCGATGTGCCGCGGAGTCGGTTCCAACTCATAGCAACCCTGTACAGGCTTTCCGAGGCTGTAAATCTTTATGGGAGCAGAAAGCCTCATCTTTCTCCTGCGGAACAGCTGGTAAGGAAGGCACTAGAAAGTTGCATATCTCTACTGCACAGTTTCAGTTTTCCAAAGCAACACCTCAAGGAAATGCAGTTTGGAGTCCCGGTGTGGCACTGTGGTCGGTTTGAACCACAAGGTCAGCAGTACACGCTCACCAGCCCACTCCTAGGAAAGCTTACACAGAGTCGCTACGAGTCAGCACTGACTCAAAGGCACTTAACAACAACAAGATACCAACATGAAGAACTTCAGTACTTCTTTTGTTAAAACCACAACTGGGAATCAAGACTCTTTAATTATTGTCTGGACAGTGTGTTCAATGTTCCCACTTTAATGCCCCACACAAGCAATCACTCTCTAGATTTAATTCTACCATCAAATATCTCCTTTTCAAATAACCTATACATAGGTAATGAGGATGAGATATCATATTTTCCTTCAGTCCTGACAGTCGGAAAGCTCAAACCTAAATTTTATGTTGAATACTAGCAACTATCCTTAGCCCAGGAGTTCTGGTGTGCTGCTGCTGTGGGTTAATGCGCTGGACTGCAAAGACAGTTTGTACCGCAAGGTCAGACGTTCAAGCTCACCAGCTGCTCCTTGGAAACCCTACACAGGGTCGCTATGAGTCCGAACCGAGTCAACGACACTTTAACAACAATAATCCTTCGCTCGGGTTTTCTGTGACTTCTGCTCCTGCCCCCCTCCTTTATATGTACCTGGTGGCACAACAGATAAGCACTCGGCTGCTAACCAGAATGTTGGTGGTTCCAACCTATCCAGCAGCTCTTTGAAAGAGCTGGCATCTGTTCTGGTAAATGATTTCCTAATAAACACTATGGGAGCAGTTCTACTCCATCACAAGGGGTTGCTGTGAGTTGCAGTCAACTTGACAGCACACAACACCACAACATTCCTTTAGGCTTCATTCAGTAGTGCTGTCATTATAGGAAGCAAATTTCCTTCTTGAAATGTCACTGTCTGACCACAAAATGAGAAAGAATGTGCTTAACAGCCATGAGAAACCTCCAGACACAGACTAGCAGCAAAAAGAGGTCTTCTTATTAATCCCATCAACAGAAAGTAACTGAACCCTACCATGTGTCAGGCAGCTCTCCCATTACAAGCGGATGCATCTTTCTGTAGGATCATTTCCAACGTAGAGGTTAAGAGGGATGAAAAAAATCCTTTCATTCTACCTTTTTCGCCTATAGTAGACAAAGCCACAATCACTTAATAACAAGTCAACAGCAATTAGAGGTAAGACTGACTTCAACCACCTCTGGTTGGAGATAGTATTTCCTAAACCATCTACCTCTACAACTGCTGTGAAGGCTTAACAGCATAATGTTTTTCACATCCAGCATAATTCCTGGAAAACACACATTTTTAAAAAAATGTTAGCCTCTCCCTCTCTGCATCCCCTTTCTCCATTTGTTAACAGGTAGATTGCATTGGTAGTTTACACTGAACCCAAAGGAGAGGGGAGAGGGTCTGGCACACAGCATTTTTGCTTAACCGGCTTATTTCAGTTGGTTTAAAAGGGGAAGAGAAGCGCTAAACTTGAAAACTAGAAGACTACCAGGTGACAGCTCTCTAGACTCTGAGGCAGCACCATGAGTCTAAGAGTTGAGAATATAAAGAGAACAAGTCACACTGCTCACGTACCACAGACTATCATGTCTAATGAATTAAAATTGATTTAAAAATATCTTTGTCCATTCAGACTGCCTGGGCTCAGATCACAGACCTGCTACATGTTAATGGCTCATCCTTGAACAAGGTACTTGTTTCCTCAGTTTCCTCATTTGTAAAATGGTGATCATCTTTAGCTCATATGAAGTCATGAGGATCAAATGAGTTCACATGTAAACCCCCTGGAACTATGTCTAGCACAGGCTGTTGTTGTTAAGTGCCACTGAGTCTATTCTAACTCATAGTGACTTTGTTTCTGGGGAGTGGCTGGTGGGTTTGAATTGCCAATCTTGTGGTTAGCATTCCAATACTTTTCCTACAGCACCATGTCAGTATTGAAAGTGCTAATTAGATTCTAGTTATTGTTACTCCTCAGGGAAATCAATCCCTGGCAACTGGCATGTTGCCAATTTATTGTTTTACTGATTACATAATATTCCATTGTGTTAATGCAGCATAATTTATTTAGTCTACTGATAAGAATTCACAGCCTTCCCAGTTTTTCCCTCAAGATGAACATCATGGCAAAAAACCATGCATCCGGTGCCTTCAAAACATCTTATTTTATGAGAACTTTTCTTTGAGCGACAGTTAGGATGCAATGACCCTTTCTCGTCAATGGCAGGATCAAAAAAGAATTTTAAAAGCATTGCATTCACCTCTGACATTAACGCTGTCCACGGAAGGGAAGTTCTGTCATCACCTCCTACTTTAATTAGGAAAATCAAGTCAAAACATTTTAATAAGAGTCTGGCCATCTTTCAGCTCTTGAGAGTACGCCATTTATTCTTATCTACCCTTCATGAACAGGGTCCAGAATTGAGGGTGGCTTTTCTTTCACAGGTGATGGAAGTTACAACAGAACATCAAATGGCTTTGCTTCAGCCCGCAGCTCCTTTCAAACCCCTCCTTGTCCAGCATATTCCATGTGCTCTACTGACATCATGTGCCCAGGGGCCAGTCAGGTCCCATGAGTGTCAGACCCAGGTAAGTGGGTATGCATATGACACTGCCTCAGGAAATCGGAAGCATGCGAGGACCTTGAGCTAGCAGCACTGCAAGATGGTACAATTTTTGCAGGAAAGCGGAAAATCCAAAATTTCTGTGAGATCTCCTCAAGTTGACTGGACCAGGATTCTCAGTGGTGTGGCAGTTAAGATGTAGTCATCCCCCAAGGTGAGATCTGCTATGAGCTGACAATCAACTGAAAGGAAGTTTTCCTCAGGAGTGTGGCTTGCTTCCAATATATTGAACACTCGGGCAATGCTTGCCTGCTTTCTGCTGGGTCCAGATTCTGAATCTGGCTCATCTTATGGCCTCCAGGTTTCTGAATTTAAGCCAGTGGCCAGCTCTTTGTCTACGGATCCAGACAGTCATCAGCAGGTGGCCATCTTAACTGTCTGTCTGTTGTCTGACCTGCTCATCTTGATTCACTGGCCCTGTAGCTACGTGAATCAGAAGCTTCCAGTCTGACAGCTGACCACCGGACATGGGGCTTGTCCATCTCTACAACTACATAGGCCATTTCCTTGATATAACCTCCCTTTAACATATTTATAAGCTTCACTGTTTTGCTTCTCTAGAGAGCCCAGCCTAAGATCTCCTAATGAGACAAAGTTGGCAATTAATTTTTTTAAATTTTAAAGCATTATGAGTCGTCAACAATTTCTTTTAAAGAACTACATGACTGCGAGGGGGCTGTGAAATCAGATTACTTGAAATACAACAAACAGCAGGGAAATAGTAAGAATGGTCACGTGTCAGTAAAGAAGGTAACCTTCACTGAACAACGTGTGTGGAAATTGTTGGATGAGAGCCTGACTGCTGTGTACACCTTCACTGAAAACACAATATTATTTTTTTACAAAGAGAAACAATGAAAAGCATTATGAGTCAAATAAAAGCTCACTGCAGCCTATATTTTGCCCAATCACCTGTTCCATTACAAACGCTGCCTTATGCCTTATGCGCTCCCTGCTTCAATGCTATTTCATTCCAAAAGCTATACCTTTTTTTTTTTTAACCAGATGATTAATTTTCTATTATTTATTAGATTGAACATGAAAATGCCTTTTATTTTTTTATTTTTTTAAAGGTAAAAATATGACACAACATAGAATGTACATGTACTACTCAAGGTACGGACCTAAATTAATTTATTAAGCATCATCATCTACCTTCTTACTATCACATGCAACCTTATCAGAGTTGTTTCCGTGTCTTTCAGAGGTGCTCTATGTAAATGGATCATGTGCACGGAAAACACTCACATCAAATAAAGATAGAGGCTTTACATGGGACACACAGACACTACCACCAGCCTGTCTGCTGAATCAATGGTGCACAGAGTGGACGCAGCAAGGCCATGTTTCTCAAGGCAGCTACATACAAGCTAGCTTGTGCTACAGCCAAGGCAGCAAAAAGGATGGGTGAGCACAGGTCCTTCTGGTGCTGCTAGAGCAGATTAAGAGCTTGTAGCATAGTGGGTAACAAGTTGGGCTACTAACCACAAGGTCAGCAGTTAGAATCTACCATCTGCTCCATGGGAGAAGGATGAGGCTTTCTGCTCCCCTCAAGATTGACAGCCTCAGAAACCTTACAGAGTCACTATGAGTTGGAACCAACACCATGGCCCATAACCGCCACCAAAACATAAATAATGACAAGAGTGGGGACGGGCTCCTGGTGTGGTGCTGTAGGATCAGCACCAGACTGCAAACCACAAGGTTGCCAGTTCAAACCCATCAGCTGCTTCTCAGAAATCCTAAAGAGGTCACTATGAGTCCAACTCAACCGCACTTAACAAGAGTTAGGAAGAGTAATGTTTACAACACTGACTACAACATTTCCACCTCTGGCCTGGATAAACCACTTGTCTGGGAAAGCCCAGTTTGTTGAAACATTTAGAGGTCACAGGCCTCCCAGAGGAACAGTAGCACTTGCATATAACTCATCAAGAACCATCTGATAACGCCACCAAAAAAATGAAGAGTAGCCCAGGGGTTCTGATTTTGAGATAAAGGGAAACTAGTGTGTATGATCAAATTAGGACAAACTTAAATAAACTTAACTTGGACCTAAAGTTATACCTAAAGTAACAATGAAAAAAAAATAAACAAGTATACTGTAGTTAAGGAGCCCTGTTGAAGCAGAGATTTAAGCAGTGCACTTGTAACCACAAGCTTGGTGAAAGATGAGGCTGTCTCTCCCACACTGAGCAGTTCTACTGTAGTATAGGGTCACCGTGAGTTGTAACTGACACAATGGCAGTGAGTTATACGAGCTACGAAACACTCCGGAAGTATGTGAACTGAGTTCATCCAACAAAAATAAATAAATAAAAAGTAAAAATAAACACTAAAGGTATAGGTAAACTCTTAGTTGTTGTTGTTAAGTGCTGTTGAGTTGGTTCAGACTCATGATGATCCTGTGTAGGGTTTCCAAGGAGCAAGCTGGTGGATTTAAACGGCCAAATTTGAGGTTGGCAATCCAGTGTTTATCCTATAACGCCACACCAGGACTCCAGGTAAATTCCAGGCTCCAGGTTAAAAAGGAATGATGTGTCTGTGATTTTAAAAAATGTCTAAAAAGCCACTGCCATTAATTTGATTCTGACTCGCAGTGACCCTCAAGGACAGAGCTCTGGTAGCATAGTGCTTGAGTCGGGCTGCTAATCTCAAGGTCTGCCATTTGAAACTACCAGCCGTTTCACAGGGAAAAGATGAGGCTTTCTGCTTCCATAAAGATTTACAGCCTTGGAAACCCTATGATGGGTCGCTATGAGTCGGAACTGACTCCATGGCATCCCCACCACCACAAGACAGAGTAGAACTCCCTATAGGCTTTCCATAGCTGTAAATCTTTACAGAAGCAGTTGGAAGCTTTCTCCTGCAGAGTGGTTGGTGGGTTCAACCTTTGGGTTAGCAACTGAGTGCTTAACCACGGTACCACCAGGGCTATTTGTGTCTGTCATAAGGTGTTATTTAAGAAGACACTAAAATTTCCATCTAATTCAATGCAATTAACATTGGAATTTATTCCTAGACATTTTTTTCATGGTACATTCACTCCATGAATACCATTACTTGCCAGTTAAAAGAACTTGTAGCAATTAGTCTCAAGAGTATTCATTCAGCAGTTGGAAGTGAGGAAGTGAGACCTTGGAAGACAAAGGACATGAAAGTCTGAGTCCCAGCTCTAATGCTGTGGGGTCCTGGTGTGGTGCTGTAGGATAAGCACTGGACTTCTAATCGCAAGGTCCACTGTTCAAACCCACCAGTTACTCTTCAGAAACTGTATACAGGATCACTATGAGTCGAAGTCGACTCCATGGCACTTAAACAACAAAAACAGTCCTAATGTTTTTGGCTGTGACCAACACACAACCTAGAGTAAAACACATAATCTATCAGTACATGCATTCATTTATTTTTTTAAACGATCACCCAATCATTTTAAAGATGAGGGCTAGGAAAGACCCACCTAACTCCAAGGGCTGCCTATAAAGCCCTTGAGTTGTTATCTTCTCTAACAATCCTGAGTTCCTAGGCTCTCTGCACACACCACCTCCTAACACTCACATGCTTATGGACTAGTTTCCCTCAGCCTTGTTCTTCCTAGAATCTAACCTTCTACACCTAAATCACTGCCTAGACCACAGCAAGCCCTCAGTCAATTATATCTCCAATGAATGAAATGAGCAGTCACATCAACTCATCACTGGGGAGGCCACCTGTACACAAAGGAAGTAAGGTTGTGGCCAAAGCTGGGTCTACACAGAGGAGAGCAGGCACGGATGGGCCATCCAACCTACAGACAAGGAGGATGAGCACTTTTCCTCAATGCGTTGTCTCTGGGTTGCTTGTTTTGTGTGTGTAATAAATAAGCAGTTGTTGGAGGGTTTCAAATAACCTCCAGGAATGAGGCTCTCTGCTTTAAAGCATTTCTCATTTGCAAAACATTCATTTAAATTCTTCAGTCAAGAATCACACAGTAGTTGATTTAGAAGAGGAATTTTCTAGCAGAATGTATTTGTTGTTATTAGGTGCCATCAAGTTGGTACCAACTCATAGCAACCCTATGTACAACAGAACAAAACACTGCCCAGTCCTGAGCCAACCTCACAATTGTTGTCACACTTGAGCCCACTGATGCTGCCACTTTGCCAATCCATCTTGCCAGGGGTCTTCCTCTTTTGCTCTGACCCGCTACCTTAACAAAACATTAATATCCTCCTCTAGCGACTGGTCCCTCCTGACAATATGTCCAAAGTATGAGAGACGAAGTTTGGCCATCCTGGCCTCCAAGGAGCACTCTGGCTGCACTTTTTCCAAAACAAATTGGTTTGTTCTTTTGGCAGCCCAAGGCACTTTCAATATTCTCCTACAACACCATAACTCAAATGCATCAGTTTTTATACGGTCTTCCTTATTCACTGTCCAGCTTGCATATGAGGTTATTGAAAATGCCATAGCTTGGGTCAGGCGCACCTTAGTCCTCAAGCTAACGTTTTTGCTCTTCAACACTTTAAAAAGGTCTTATGCAGCACATTTGCCTAATGCAATGCATCATTTCATTTCTTTACTGCTGCTTCCGTGAGTGTTGATAGTTGATCCAAGAAGAATGAAGTCCTTGACAAATTCAATCTTTTCTCCATTGATAAGAATGTTGTTTATTGGTCCCGTGGTAAAGGATTTTTGTTTTCTTTACATTGAGATGCAATACCCTGACGCCTGTAAAGCATATAGCACCTACACAAGAAGTGGCACGAGTCCCTGGACTGTTCAGACAGTCAAGCACTCAGCTACCAACTGAAAGGCTGAAGGTTTGAACCAATCAAGAGGTGTCTCGGAAGAAAGGCCTGGCAATTTGCCTCCAAAAGGTCACCGTCTTGAAAACTTTATGGAGTGCAGCTCTACTACTCTGTTGCATATGGAGTTACCATGAGTGAGACTCAACTTGAAGGCAACTGGAATATAAAGTAGGGCCTTGGAAGAGTATAAAAATGTGGTATGAAGCACCTGATGTGATGAGCTGACAGATACGAGTCAATCAGAGTATTCTAAGTCCATTTCAGCACATTCTGCACCAGACCCTGTAGGAAGGACACACTCCTACGATGCAAATCTGGTTTTTAAATTCAGCAAAAGGTTACTTTGAAGTCCTTGCTCCCCTGTAAACTCAAAGCCCCATGATCTGGCAGGATTGAAAAACTTCTTGTTCTGCTCTGAGGGGGTAGTCCAACTCCTCCCAGGAAACCCACTCCTTTTACTGATTAAATCAACTGAAAGAAGCCAACATTCCACAAAGGAATGTCCAATGCTATTCACACAGATAGACACACCCACTGTGAAAGGCCAAAAGACACAAGGTCTTGGACCAAATATGTACAATGGTGGAGTCCTGGTGTGGCACCATGGGTTAATGGGCTGGACTGCAAAGTCAGTTTGAACCACAAGGTTGAGGGTTCAAGCTTACCAGCCGCTCCTTGGAAACCCTATACAGGGTCACGATGTGTCAAAACCGACTCAACAGCACTTAACAACAACATGTACAATGGTGTTCTTAAACCTATGCTCCAATTTGTTAACGGCAACCTCACAGAAATGGGAGAACTCTAAAATGCTGAAAGACCCAGTGTCTGCATCAAGCCCCCATGCACGAGGCTTTTGTATGATCCCTCTGAATAAATAAAACCAGTTCTTTAAAGTGACTTTAGATTGCCTTTTACAACAACTAAATTGCTGTTGTTGTTGTTAGGTGCCATTCAGTTGGTACCAACTCATAGTGACTCTATGCACAAAAGAATGCACCACTGCCCAATCCTGGGCCAATCTGACAATCTTTGCTATGCCTGACTCACTGCTGCTACCACTGTGCCAATCCATTTTGTTGGGGGGGATCTTCCTCTTTTTCTCTGACCCACCACTTAACCAAGAATGATGTCCTTCTCCAGGGCCTGGTCCCTCCTGACAATATGTCCGAAGTACGAGAGCAAAGTCTTCCCATCCTGGCTTCTAAGGAGCATTCTGGGGTAATTCTTCCAACACAGTTTTGTTTGTTCTTCTGGCAGTCCATGGTATTTTTAATACTCTCTTTCAACACCATAGATCAAATGCATCAATTCTTCTAAGGTCTTTCATATTCATTATCCACCTTTCCCATGCATCTGAGGTTATGGAAAACATCATGGCTTGGGTCAGGCGTACCTTAGTCCTCAAACTGACGTCTTTGCTCTTGAACACTTTAAAGAGGTCTTGTGTAGCAGATTTGCATAATGCAACATACTGATTGGAGTCCTCCTCCAATCTTGATGCCACATTCTTCTTCATATAATCCATCTTCTCAGATTATTTGCTCAACATACAGATTGAATAAGTATAGTGAAAAGATACAATACTGACACATACCTTTTCTAATTTTAAACCATTCAGTATTCCTTTGTTCTGTTTGAATAACTGCTTCTTGATCTGTGCACAGGTTCCTTAAGAGTACAATTAAGTGCTCTGAAATACCCATTCTTCACAATGTTGCCTATAGCTTGCCATGATCCACACAGTTGAAAGCCTTTGCATAATTGATAAAGCATGGGTAAACCTCTTTCTGGTATTCTCTGATTTCAGTCATAGTCCATCTGACATCAGCAATATCCTCCTCTGAATATGACTTAAACTTCTGGCAATTCCCTGTCTATTTATTTACTGTTACAGCCATTTTTAAATTATCTTCAGTAAAATTTTACTTGCATCTGATATTTATGATATTGTTCTATGATTTCCACATTCTGTTGGGCCATCTAGCTTTGGAATGGGCAAACATGAGTTTCTTCCAATAAGTTGGCCAGGTAGAATGCTTCCAAATGTCCTGACATAGATGAGTGAATGACTCCAGCGCTGCATCAGTTTGTTGAAAGATTTCAATTTGCGTTCCATCAATCCCCAGAATGAGAAAAGAGCCTTGTTCTTCGCCAATGTTTTCAGTGCACCTTGGTATTCTTCCCTCAGTTCCATTGGTTCTTGATCGTATGCTACCTTTTGAAATGGTTAAACATTAACAATTTATTTTTGATATAGTGACTCTGTAATCCTTCCATCTTCTTCAGATGCTTTCTGCATCATTCAATTTTTGCGCATAGAACCCTTCAACATTGCGAGTTGAGGCTTGAATTTTTATTCAGTTCTTTCAGCTTGAGAAATGCTGAGCATGTTCTTCCCTTTTGGTTTTCTAACTCCCAGTCTTTGGCACATTTCATTATAATACTTTGCTTTTTGTCTTCTCAAGCTGCCTTTTGAAATTTTCTGTTCAGCTCTTTAACCTCCTTGTTTCTTCCATTTGCTTTAGCATCTCCACGCTAGAGAGCAAGTTTCAGAGTCTCTTTCTGATATCCATTTTGGTATTCTCCTTCTTTTTTGTCTTCTTAATGACCTTTTGCTTTATTTCTGTGTAATATTCTTGTTGTCATCCCACAATTCTTCTGGTCTTCTGTCATTTTTGTCTAACGCATCAAGTCTGTTCTTGAGATGATTTCTAAATTCAGGTGGAATGTACTCATGGTCATATTTTGACTCTTGTGGACTTGCTTTAATTTTATTCCGCTTCAGCCTGAACTTGCAATATGAGCAATTGATGGACTGTTCCACAGTCTGCCCCTGGCTTTGTTTTGGCTGATAATGAGCTTTTCCATCTTCTCTTCCCACAGATGTAGTCAATTTTATTTCTATGTATTCCACCTGGTGAGGTCCATGTGTACAGCTGCATTTTATGTTGCTTAAAAAAGGTATTTGCAATGAATAAGCCACTGCTCTTGCAAAATTCTATCATACGCCTTCTAGGATCATTTTTATCACCAACGCCGTATTTTCTAATTACTAATTCTTCCTCCTTGTTTCCAACCTTCCCTGATAACAGTTCTGGAAAATGAACTCCGTAGGCTAGGAGGCAACAAGATCAGTCATGCCAGGAAGAGTGCAGGGCTGGGCAGCATTTCAGTCCGTTTCAGTGATGTCACCTGGAGTCAGAGTTGCTCAACAACAACAGGGAAGTAACAGACAAAGGAGATGAGTGTCATCTCGAAGCGCAAGATAGAAAGGTGGGTCTGACACTTAGAGGCAATCACTTAATATCAAGGACGAGGGAGTATGATGTCCATTAGCCCCAACAAGAGGCTGAGATCTATTCCCAGAGTTCCAACTAACAATAGCCTGACTTCTTTTTTTGTAAAAAATCTCCATTCAAGTTTATTTTCAAACTCAATTCCTAGAATGACCTTTTTACAATCTACAACACTCCCAAAATAACTCGTGTGTGCTTCCAAACCCAGTTCAGCTCTACTCTATTACCTCTTGGCCATTTAGTAAAGAGTGGGGTTCTACTGTCAGAAAGTCCAAACTTCAAGCTTACTAGCTGTAAGACCTTGGACTGGTTACTCCTGCATCTGTCTTGGTTGCATCCGTTACAAAGAGGGAATGATGCTAGTATCTACCACACAGGATGGATTTAAACATCGAGTGAGATAGCACATGCAAATGTAGTCAGTATAGTAAGTGCTGGCACTTACATGTTCAGTAACGCTGACGATTTATACGATTAACAACATGACTGTCCCAGATTACAATAAAGCTACTACAACCTTTTGAGACAATACTTTTTTAACCCCATTTCCTGGGATCACCTCCGCCGCTTCTACTGAACCCCAATTCTTGCTGGCTTTCTACCAACTCTCCCTTTTCCAAGCCCACTCCTGGCGTGAACACGGTCAGTCAACTTTGATACCACAGTGATTGGATGTACAGAAAATTATGCAGGGAAATGATTCATTGTTCAAGATACAATTAGCTCCCCTTCTCTGGCAATTAAGCACCCTTGGCTACCACATTCATGAAGCAGTGAGTAATTCTCCCAGCTCAAGGGCAAAGGGGAATAAAAAAAGTCTATTCACTTTAAGGGTACCTTCCCTGTCCTACCTCTTCATTTGACTTACTTTTATTCAGAATCCAAGTCCTGCTTATCTGTTTCCCTGGCAACTTGAGGCTCTCCCCAAAGTTAAAACCACAGAACAGGAAGTAAGGCCAACCCTTGCAGGGTAGAAGTCTTCCCTCCCCCTCTCTCTTGATACACATTCACTCAGAAGCAGGGACAGTTAGCGTCAGTCTGAAATGACAGCAGAAAAGCCACAAGGGCAGTATAGTGGAGGATAGTGTCTTGGCAACCCAAGCAGGCCCTGAGAGCAGCAGTGAGTTAGAAGGCAGCAACAGAGGCACTCTCTAAATGGCCTGGCCCAAACACTAGGCTACGACAGGGGCAGCAGCATGCGCAGTCCCTACCCCTGCTAATTCTTCCCCCACTTCCCCTACCCCAGAGGTTCCTCCTAAAGGTGGTAGCCTGAAGATCCCATAATGCTACCAGTGGGAGCGTAACAGGCTCTTAAGATCTGTGCTGTATTTCTAACTGGAAGTGGGTGTGTATTCTACAAAGAGCTGCTTAGAACAGCAGGAGTTTCAATATAACTTGTAGTCACTCATTGACTCTCTTTTTTTTTAAATAGCTCTGCCAATTGCGTTGATAAGTTACTTGCTAGGTTGATCCTGTATTAGATAAACTTCTGTATTTCCTTTCTGTTTCATTTACTCCATTAAATGCTAGAAAGCATTGCATTGTATGTCCTTCTCATGAAGCTTTTGGTTAACTAATGCATCTACCTTGAACTCTAAATTCTCCTGCGACAGTTACCTACACTCTTCATTTGCCTTGTTCACATTTAGGATAACCCTTCCAGTACATAATTTAACAGCTATCTCTCTTGGCAACAATCACCAAGCTCTCAGGTTTGGGCTCTGAGCTGTGTTCTACTCATAGAGAGTGTGGACCAAAACCCTGAAGAAGCCTAGTTTTAGATTCAACCTCCTGTCAATTAGCTTCACTCTGTTCCATGACACTTAAGTCCTGGTCACAGTCACCCAGAGCTAGTGATGAGATAAAACAAAGTGTTACATCAGCACTATTAAATGGGAATGGAGTGGGAAGAAGAGGCCCAAAGCACATGACTGCATGACATTCCGTTTTCAGAGAAAAGATACTAGAACCGTGGAGTGGGGAAGCACTTTAATTTACACCTCATACAATCATGAATGGAGTCCTGGTATGATGGTGCTGTGGGATAAAGCACTGGACTGCACGGTCAGTCTGAACCACAAGATTGGCAGTCCAAGCTCACCAGCCACTCCTTGGAAACCATACATAGGGTCGCTGTGAGTTGGAACTGACTTGACAGCACTTAACAATAACAACAACACAATCATGACATGCATATGTATCTGTTTACTCATCCAATATATCTCACTGTGCTTCTAGGTGCTGGAAATGGGACAATGAACAAGAAGTGCCCACCTGTCCAGAGTTTACATTCTAATGGATAAGAACACAAACACAGAACAAATTAACAAACAAGAGGTGTCATACTACAATAAATGCTAGCACAGAAATTACACAGATGTGTTATGAACTGAAAAGGGAGAGTAGCCCCTCAAAGGGAATGACACCTGGGCTGATGGGAATGGACAAAGGTATTATGGAGGTAGAAGAGCCAAGGGATTTACTCATGGATTAAATGTTAATTGAGAAAAAACCACTTAGGTGTTATATTAAATAGGCAATCATTATTACTACTTTAATTGTCACTATATTTTATAGCAAATAGTCTTAACTGTCTCCTCACTCTTACCTAAAGGTTGTCAGTGCTGACCCATCTCCCAGAATATGCTCTGCTTGGGCTACCACACGCTGTTCAATCCACTGCCAACATCAAGAAGAGGAAAGAGAGAGGAATCAAGGAAAGTAAACTTGAGCCCAGTTGCTGCTCTCTCCCATTCACTGAGTGACAGGGGCATGTTGTTGTTGTTGTTGTTAAGTGCCCCCCAAGCTGGTTGCGACTCATATCAATCCTGTATAGGGTTTCTGACCAGTGAGTTTGAACAGCCGACCTGTGGTTAGCAGTCCATCTTAAAGTGCCACACCAGGATAAGGGGATATGCTGCCATGTATTCAGGGGGAAAGGAATCATCCCTTCATCTCTTTAAAAATGGATATTTGTATACACTGCCCACCTGTGTAAATAAAATTGTTTTACAGAATCAAAAGAAGATATACAAACATTTGCTATTTCGAGGTATTTTCTTTCCTTCCAGTTCCTTTTGTTTCAGAGACTTAAGAAACAATTAATTACTTGATTTTCCTTCTTTCTTTAAAATTAAACCATAGTAAGCAACAACAAAGAGTATTTAAAAAAAAAAAAAATCATACTCTTATTACCCAAACACAAGGATTTTCATGGTTGGATATACTTACCGTTCCAGTCCTGGTTTCTTGTTCATATACACACATACAAACATACACAGTCACAATAATCGTGACTTTGCATTCTGTTAATTAAAACTTTCCTTGAATCTTCATTAGGTTGTGAACATTTTTCATGCTTCTAAAAGATGTTTATAAATGTATCAATTGTGATGAAACTTCCCAACTTGCTATTAATCTATAAGCTCTTTCCTTTAACACTCAGATTGGACACTGAATCCTTCTTTATCTCAATGTTGAATAATAAATTCTGAAAGTGATAACCCACCTTTGCTACAAAAAGTTAAAACAATGTCAAATGTGTAAGCTTCATGGCTCTTTGAAGTTGCCGAAATTGGTAACTCATTAGATCATTTATAAAATCATTTATTTGTCAATGATTTGCTAAACCAAGTGAGAAAAAAGAACTACGTCAATTTCATTTAGGAATTATTTACCCAGGATACTACAGCAACTCACACAACATTGCAGAGAATCAACTGAACCTGCACCAGAGAGTAAGTCCTTCTTTTAACAAGTGAACAGAATATGAATTCACAGAGCACATCCCATTCCCTGGCATCGCAACTGTGCCAAAGTGTTAGCGTTCACTAGGTGATTAAGGACTACCCGCTGAAGAGCAGAGATAAAATCCTGCAAAAGATAACTTTGAATATGTTAAGGGTTGTTGTTGTTGTTAAGTGCTGTCGAGTCAGTTCCAACTTATAGTGACCCTATACACAACAGAAGAGAATTTAAAATCGTATATGATTATTTAAGCATCTGTGAGTAAATTTAGAACTATACAAATACAGTAAACATAAGTATATATTTTTCATATCAAGAGAATACTATACTGTCTTCTAAAGTTATCTTGCTCTTAGCAGTCAGTGACCATCAAGGTGAGTCCATCTCATGGAAACCGTATGTGTGTCAGGATAGAACAGTGTTTTCAATGGCAGATTGTTTGGAACTAGACTGCCAGGTCTTTATTCTGAGGAGCCTGTGGGTAGACTTGAACTTTCAAACTTTTGGTTATCAGCCAAGTGCATTCACCTTTTACACCACCCAGGAATCCCATCTTTCCCTTAAGGGTTTCTCACTCCTCAATGCACATCTTTTAAAATGTCATATGCATACAAGCTGAGTAGATATGGGAAGGAATATAGTGCTATACCTGTAAATATATACAAGTTTGACAGAGGGTGTGTCTACGTGTATATTTACATGCAACAAACATATCCATGAATGTAGTAGACCATACAGGGGGCGAGGTTATGAAAACTTCTTAGCCTTAACCAGACACTTTCAGGGACAGAGCTCCTGGGCTGGGGGCTCAGGATCATAGTCTCAGGAGACATCAAGGGCAATTGGCATAACACAGTCCACAAAGACAATGTTCTCCATTCTACTTTGGTGATAGCAACTGGGGTCTTAAAGCTTGTAAACGGCCATCTAAGGTGCAACTATTGGTCTCTCCTTGTGCAAAGCAAAAAGGGTAAAGAAAGAAGACAAAAACACTTAGTCCCAAGGACTAATGGACCACCCAAAGCACACTGAGGTGCGATGATTCACTTAATATGCCCCTTCCTCCCTTCTCACCACAGTCCTTCATTTTGTAATGCATTGTAAATCCTACACTCCCTGCCTATGGGTATAGTCCCATTTGGGGTGAGTTATCTGTTATATTAATGACGCAGGATTAAGTGGAATGTATCTTGAGTTGCCGCCTTACTCCAGCCCCCACCCTTAGTTTCCTTGGCGGTATGCCTTGTAAATTAGCCATCATTTTATTATACCTGTGTTACAACAAGAAGTAACTTACTGTTTTAAGCTGCTCTCTTATTAGCAAACCACCAGCCTCCTGCTTAATTAAGAAAAGCAGAAGGCTCAAACAGGGGTCACATTAGAAGGTCCTGGGTAGAGTGGGAGAAAATGCTTAACAAAATTCAAAATCTTAAAAAGGACCAGGCTTACTGGTCAGATAGAGGCTGATGGAACCTGAAGACTATGGCCCTGGTCAGCCTTCAGATCTGGAACTGCACTGAATTTTCAGTCAACAGTAGGTATACAGAAGGAACAATAACACTTGTGAGATACACACATCACAGAACAGTCAACCATTCAAGATCAGAAGGGCAGCATTTACCCAACGACAAAATTCAGAAGTGTGGGGAAAGGAGCCACACAGGGAGGAAGCAAGATGTTACACTGAGGAGACTAAGACCATTAAGATGAAACGAAGCAAAAGATGTGCTGACTTTGAAACTGATGATCAGCTCTGTAACCTTCACTCAATTCACAATGGTGGTGGTGTTCTGTGGGGTCGGACTCACAGAGACCCTGTATAGGGTTCCGGAGGATGTAAATCTTTATGGGAGCAGAAGCCTCTATCTGTCTCTCGCAGAACCACTGGTAGTCTCGAACTGCTGACCTTAAGATTAGCAGCCTGACTTGTAACCACTATGCTACCAGAGCTCCTTCAATTCACAGCAAGGTTTAAAAAAAAAAAAAAGAACCACCTAGAGGAAGGTTGGGAAACTGCACTGGTGAGAAAAAGGACTTGTGATGAGGGCTTTCTAGCCATAATGACAACACGCCTGCTCATTCCTGAAGGACAGCAAGGGCCGTCTGAAGAGAATTTTGCTAGAAAACCTTACCCTATCCACCATCCAGCCTTGATCTTACCCCTACAGACTGCTTTTTGTTCCCCAAACTCAAAGTTTAAAAGGAAAATGATTTGTGTCCCTCGATGATCCTGAAGCTGCCATTTCGACATGGTGTAAATCAAGAGCACAGAATTCATTGGGGAAGCGTTGCTGTTAAGTGCTGTCTGGTCAATTCTGGCTCAGAGCAACCCTGTGTAGGTTTCTGAGACTTTTGGGGGTAGAGTTATAATGTTGGAAACACCATCTTTCAAAGTATCTACATTTAAATGGAGAACATGTCAAGCAACCATAGCTTCACATTTTGATATTTTTAGTAAAGATTTCTATGATTTTGTAGGGAATAAAGAAAGACAAGCAGGGGGCTGTGGTCGAAGAACTGGCTGGGACGAGGTCTGCCCCCCACCTAACAAGAGTCCTGGGCCTGACTTCTTCAAATCACAAGGCTGAAAATACACCTCCATCAACATGCAGACATGGGCAAAATGCCACCTTTGTGAACTCTCTCCCCGATCAAGGATGTAAAGAAGACCAATACTGAAATCATCCCGAGGGCAGGAATCAGACTCCCACTACCCACCTAAAAGACCCCTGGCCTAGGACTCGGTGTCATCTTGATGATATGAACTCCAGTGTGTGCCTTCTTTGGTTTCCAGCTCTGTAACGGCACTGAGCAACTAGGCAAAACTTACTCTCTTGCCCTTGATTCTGCTTCTGGCTCACCTCCACCTGACCTCTGCTTCTCCAGACTTGAGCCAGCAATCTACCACCTGACCTGATTCATCAGCTTCCTCAGCCTTGTGAGGCAATGGCCCAGTTTGGCATGAGTGGAGAGAATCCAGATTTGAGACTTGTCAGTTTCCACAATCAAGAGCCATTTCCTTGACAATCCTGAGGACTGTGGGGCACCGAAGAGAACTGCAGAGCCCTGGGATATTGTGAGGGAGAATACTGGAGAAAGGAACGGCAGTTGATATCAGGATTTGGGAGTGATACAGCACTGTGGAAAACCGGACATTTGGGGTATCTTTAACCTCCACTTCATAGGAACCAGCCTAGTGCTGATCCTTCTAAAAGAAATTATTCCTACACTTAAGTCTCCATGACCCTGAGATCATTAGAACTAGATAGTACCCAGTTACAACTACTAATTGCTCTGAAAGGGATTCACATTAGAAGGTCCTGAATACACTGGGAGAAAAATGTGGTGCAAAACTCAAAATCATAATAATTTTTTTTTTTTTTTTAATAGGCTTACTGGCTGCACAGAGAGTGGTGGAATCCGAGAGATTACTGTCCTTCAGGTCTGGAAATGAACTCACCTGCATGCCTCAATTTTCAGCCAAACAATAGACAGGTGTCTGAGACGAACAATAACACCAGGAGACTTAGGACAGTCAACCAGGAGGGATGAAAAGGGTAGCATTTGTCCAAGGACAAGTCCAGAAGGTAGGAAGGGTTAAGAAAGGAGGACTGAAAATGGGAAGGATAGCGTAGACGTGGGATGATGAGTGATGTTACACTGTGGGGATTGAAATCAATGAAGTAAAACAAAATGTGTCTGAATTATTGGGTGACAAACAGATTTGGTCTGTAAATCTTCACCTAATTCCCAACTATGTTGTTGTTGCTGTTGGTGTCATCAAGTCAGTTTCGACTCACAGCAACGCTGTAAAGTGTTTCCAAGGAGTGGCTAGTGAGTTTGAACTGTGGTTCAAATTGACCTTGCAGCCCAGTGCTTTATCACACAGAAAATGTCATGCCATTGACAAATTCCCATCTGTCCCCAGATTCTTCACTATGCCTCTGTATTAAGGCCACTCAGAGAGGACAAGGGAACTTCAGGGGTATTAGCTCCAGGAAATATTTAAAAGAGAATACCCATTCTGTTGATACCCTGGATAATTTGGTTACACAGTTGATCTCTGATTTTAAAAGGAGGTCAGCTGCAGTTTCCCTGTGAAGACCCTCACTCAGCAGCCTTGGAGATTAACTGTCATCTCAGCTATGTTTGTATTGGCTAACCTTAACTTGTTGAGTCCAACCATTTCAAGGGACTGTCTGCAGGAGAATCCGAGATGGCTGTCTACAGATTACACCTCATCATGGGAGCGTCTGGACTCAACCTGGAAAACCGAGGAGATTTTTCAGTTTTACAAATTGTATCATACTTCAAAACCTCTTGTGCTACTTTACGGAATTCCATGAAGGAGCTGTGGTGATAGAGTGGTTAAGCACTCAGCTGCAAACCGAGAGGTCGGTAGTTTGAATCCACCAGCTGCTCTGCTGAAGGAAGAGGCGGCTGCCTGCTTCTGTAAAGAAGAGTTGTGGTTAAGTGCTGTAGAGTCGGTTCTTGGATAGGGTTTCTGAGCTGCTGGTGGGTTTGAACCGCCAATCTTATAGTGAGCAGTCCAATAGTTCTACTCTGTCCTATAGGATCACTATGAGTTGAGATCAACTCAGTGGCAATGGGGTTTGTGGTTTGCTTGCTTGTTTGTTATGGTTTTTTTTTTTTTTTAATGATTCTAATTTTAACCTTCGCATCAATGCAGATTTTCACATCATCTGGCATGGCTTACACTAGACAAATAATTCAAGAGACTCCAGATTCTCTGGACAACTGATATTCAGCCATATCAAATATTGCCTGACATAATTAAGCTGTCATCAGGGCCTTGGAAATGTTTGGGCTTTAGGAGTATCTGAATGTCATACTATGTTTCACAACAGTGTCTGACCTGCATTGCACGTTCTCCGGCAAGAACCAAAATGACCAGTTGTTGTTAAATGCTGTCCAGTCGGTTCTGACTCATAACAACCCTGTATAGGATTTCCAAGGTGTTGCTGATAGACTTGAACTGCCAACATTGTGGTTAGCAAGCCAGTGTTTATCCTACAGTGCCACATCAGGACTCCAAAATGAACAATTGTTGTTGTTAAGTGCTGTCAAGTCGTTTCCGACCCATAGCGACCCTGTATAGGGTTTCTGAGGAGCAGCTGGTGAGCTTGAACCACCAACCTTGCTGTTCAAATCGACTTGGCAGTCCAGTGCATTAGCTTACAATGCCACACCACGAGGTCCAACAAAATCAGGTTCCATTTTCCATTGACCTCTGTTTCTCTCTTGAATTTCAGAGAAATATATTCATGGGTATTAAAAATCCATATATCAAAATATTAAAGAAACAGGAGAGAAAGCTGTGACCAAGAAAAAGCAGTTGATGGAAATGTTGAACGTCATGCATGTTGTTAAGCTTAGAGGTAATGGCACTTCAAACTAGCAACTGGCACGTACATACCAAACAAACCACTATCATACCTCATTCCCAATTCTACAACAAGTGTGGTGAAGTAAGTTAAAACTGGAATAGAAAATCTATTCAGTTAGGTAAGTTCTTTTTCAGTTTCCACTAACATTTAACCATTACATTTTCCCCTTTTATTGCTTTACCAGCTTATAAAATACTTTTATTGTCTCTATTTGGTTTATCATGCTGAAATCCACAGAGGTACCTATCTAACCTACTGTTGGGACAATGGCCCAACGTAACAGATGAAGCACCCTCATGTTAACTAAACATCTTAGACACTCATCTTCAATGTGTGAGTTGAAAAATACCCATCCAGAATGGCCAGGCTCTTTGGTTTATATAGGCGGGCTTCAAAAAGTTCCTGGGGGATAAAATGGAATGAAAAGATAATGGATTTTTGTCCCATGAACTTTTTGAAGTCCCCTCATACTGTTCAAGTACAGAGTCACATTCACAGGTTGTTGCTGTTTTTGTTAAGTGCCATTGAGTTGGTTCCAATGCATAGCGACCCTGTGCAGGAGTTCTGAGTAGCAGCTGGTGAGTTTGAACCACTGACCTTGTTGTTAACAGTCTAGTGTTTATCCTACAGTGCAACACTTGGAATACATGAAATATAACGGCCTGGATTTAAAAGGAGTTCTGGGGTGGGGATTACCAACAAGGAGTTAAAACTTTAGAGGCACAGCTCACATGGTTTACATTTTCCAGCTACACTCCCCAGCTGACTTTGAATTTCTACCTCACACTTTCATTTATTAAATAAACGATGGAAACCCCTTCCAAGATTTTCTCTTTAAATATTTTGGATTCGCAGACCACACTGCAGGGGCCAAACCTAGCTGGCAGCGAGATGCCGTGCCTGACAGAAAAGGTGTGGGTAAAAGCACATCCAACAGAAAGATCTTTCTGAAAACACAGACAAACCCAGAATTCCAGCATAGGGGTAGCACTGATCTATATTTATGGGTAAGCCTGGGCCGTTTACTTTGCCCTTGTGTCAGGAAATGACAAACACTCATTTCAGGAGTTGTGAGTTCTGCTCCTCACAGGTCCATGCAGTGTGCAGACCTCCACCACCCACTCCTGGAAGCAAACCTGCAAACAGAAACTCTTTAGAATGCTAATGTAATCATAATCCAGACTGCCAACATAATGCATTAGAAGAAAAGATGAATCAGACACAAATCATTTTAAAGTGGATGGAACTTGGTCATTTTTATCCCATTCTTAAGGAATGCAAGGAAAGTCCTCTCCACATTTTAGTTCATTTCCCCCAAAAGCCTCCCAGTCTCCTACTGAGAAAAAAAAACACAACACTATCTCCCTCTACTGTGTCCCTTCCCCACCCCAAATCACAATTCCCTCAGTCAACGAACCAAGAGATTCTTCCTATCTGGGTTCCTGAGCTGGTTCTCAAAAGACTTTTTAGGACACTGAGTCCAAATAATGTTCAAGGAGACCATCCAATAAAAAGATATCTTGAGTTGTCATTATAAGCAAAAACAAAGAAGAGTTCTGTCCTGCTTAAAACAGCTCAGAAAAATGATTTTCTATCAGTGGCCTGGGAGAGACAGAAAACAACCAGTGGAACTGCCGCTTCCTGGGCGTGTCAAAGCCAGTCCTTCATACTCACCTGGAAGCCAAAGAGCTAGGATTTCTCCAAGTGTCATCTGTGGACCACCTGCATCAGAACTACCCGGGCTACAGTGAAAACGACCTGCACTGCTTCTAGGGAAGGAGTCTGAGGACCTGCATTATTTTTATAACAACCTCCCTGGGTTTCTGTACCCTAAAGTTTGCAGACCATCATCAAACCTATACTATTTTTGTGTGTTTCCTAAGGTTTTGACTCCATGAATCAAAATACCAAGTCTCCATTTACTCACAGGTGCTAACAATCATTGGTACCCTTGGGTAGTGCAAACAGTTGATATACTGGGCTAACTGAAAAGTTGGTAGTTCAAATCCACCCAAAGGCATCTGGAAAGAAAGGCCTGGTAAACTACTTGTGAAAATCTAGCCACTGTATACTCTGATACACACGGTGTTGCCATGCTTTGGAACTGACTTAACAGCAACTGGTTTGGGGTTGCTGTTGTCACTAATCACTAGGAGTCCGTGGTGTGGTGCTGTAGGATAATCATGGCAAGGTCAGGAGCTCAAACTGACCAATCACTCCTCGGAAATCCTGTATAGAGTTACTATGACTTGGAACCAACTCGGCAGCACTTAACACTGCTCAGTATACACTCCCAACAACCAGATGAAGTTTGATGCCTGAGAAAACTGACGTTCAAGGTCACACTTTTCGTAAGTGGCAGTAAATATCCGCATCCAGATCCATTTGACGTGAAAACCTTTACTTTCATGTGATGACTCCTAGGGAGGCAGACTTGGTAACTGCCTCCTGCTCTCCTATTGTTGTTGTTGTCATACGCCATGGAGTCAGTTCCAACTCATAGCGACCCTGTACAGGGTTTCCAAGGCTGTAAATCTTTACGGGAGCAGAAAGCCTCATCTTTCTCCTGCGGAACAGCTGGTAGTTTCAAACTGCTGACCTTTGGTTTACAGCCCGATTCATACCCACTACGCTACCAAGTACAAATGATCTTTCCACCCTAAAAGACAACCGTTTACAGTGGACAAAACTGTGAGAATTCTGTTTCTGGCCAGACTCACCACAATTTAAAAGACTTAATACATAAAACACTTGGAAACATCTTGCAAGATTTACCTTTGGAAAAATTATACAAAAGAGCAACGGGGCTATAAGAGAATAAATAGGGGAAATTCACTGAGATCAAGTTGGAAGCATATGATCTAGGAAAGGCTATGCTGTTGTTGTTGTTGTTGTTAAATGCTGCTCAGTCAGTTCTAACTCATAGCGACCCTGTATAGGGTTTCCAAGGAGTGGCAGGTGAGTTTGAACCGCCGACCCTGTAGTTCAAACTGACCTTGCAGTCCAGTGTTTTGCCCCACAGTGCCACAGCATGACTCCAGGAAAGACTATACTGTGTAGAAAACAGTGAGCATGCAGTGTCATCTCTGCTTCTGTGCAATACACTGAAGCACAAGGGACTTGGGTTAGATATGCCAGTGAACTTTCTGGGAGGGTACAGTGTAATGCTGGCATGGAGTTTAAACAATGCCATTAATGGAAAGATTTTCTACAGAGGACCTGTATCCAAGGCAGCATGTTAGTTTCTTTTTCTAGTGCTGCTGTAATTGAAATTCCCACAAGCAGGTAAGCTTTTATAGACAGACATCTATTTTTATAAGTTTGGTGGTAGCGTGGTTGTGTGCCACAGAATCGGTTCTGACTCCTAACAACCCTGTATAGAATTTCCCAGGCTATAAATCCTTATGGGAGCAGAAAGCAGCATCCCCAGCCTCAATTGCTAGTAGCATCCCACCTGCATCCCCACCTCCACCCCCCAGTTGTGACAACCAAAAATGTCTCCAGATATTGCCAAATGTCCCCACAGGAGTGAGGAGGGAGCAAATCACCCTCAGTTAAGCGCCACTTCTCTATGTCAGGAGGTTTTGTTTGGAAGAGAGAAGAAGAAAAAGGTGTGATGGGTGAGAGACTAGATGTCCTTGCAGTTTCAAGGTCCTGGCCAGTCCAGCCATGGAGCAGGGAAGGACAAAAACAGGAACACGGTAATCCAGAAGCTGAGTGATGTGCCTGAGAATGAGAGCTTCCATTCTCCACCCACCAGACCACCCACCAGAAAAGAACAGAAAGAGATGAAGCCAAAAGCCAGGAAGAAGAGCCACTTTGCCCTTGTAGGTTATATAAAATCGGGTCTCCACGCACCTCCATCCCCAGCAAGGTGTCTACTGAGGCTGAATTTGTAAGACAGAACATGTCAGAGCCGTCACCGATACCAAAGTTGAGTCTTCTTATCATTTTCCGTGGTGCTGAGGACGTGACACAGAGATTGAGCACCATGGAATGCTAAACATGGGAAACACTGAGCCTGCTCTATCTCAAGGGCCCTGTTCCACTTAGAAACACAATAAAAGATCATAAGGTTTGAAGAACGGATGTGTATGCTTAAAACACTTATGAAATGCATCACGTGCTTGCAGAGCAGAACAACTACAGGGATTTTAGAGGACTTAACAGGGACAGTCTACTTGTCATCCAGCACTGATTAAGGTGCTATGCTGGAAATTATATACAAAGCAGTCACCAGACCTGGCCTTGACCCCTCGGAGCATACGGCTTGTAACTTTGAAAGCAGGTATCTGTCACATGGAGGCTGCACGAGTCAGAATCAACTAGATGGTGCCCAACAACAACCTTGGAGACTGACAAGCAATTGTTGTTATTGTTGTTAAGTGCCAGAGTCAGTTCCGACTCAAAGCGACCCTATATAGGGTTGGCAAAGAGTGGCTGGTGAGTTTGAACTGTCAACCTTGTAGTGCAAACTGATCTTACAGTCCACTGCTTTAATCTAACAGCGTGACACCAGGGCTTCGAATGCATCTAAGCAATTAAGTGTTTTCTATCCCACTAAGCAGTCCTGTGGCACTGGGGGCTAAAGCACTGGACTGGAAAGTCAGTTTGAACCACAAGGTTGGTGGTTCAAATTCACCAGTCACTCCTCGGGAACCATGCACAGGGACACTATAAGTCATACCGACTCAATGGCACTTAACAACAAGGAGTCCTGTTGTGGCGCTGTAGGATCAGCAATGGACTGATCCTACATGTGGTTCAGAACGACGTGATGGCATGTAATAACAACTACAATAATGTCCAGAGTATGGCTGTCCCACACTGCCCACACTGCCACCACAACCACCAGACCAAAACAAAGGATTGTTGTTAAGTGCCATTGAGTTGTTTCTGACCATAGTGATCCTGTATAGATTTCCAAGGAGCAGCTAGTGAACTTAAACTGCCAACCTTACAGTTCAAACCGACTTTGCAGTCCAGTGCATTAACCCACAGCACCACACCAGAACTCCAAACAAAGGATGTTGTTGTTGTTAAGTACTGTCAAGTCAATTCCAACCCATAGTGATCCTGTATAGGTTTTCTGAGGAGCAGCTAGTGAGCTTGAACCACTGACCTTGCGGTTCAAAGGAACTTTGCAGTCCAGCGCATTAACCCATAGTGCCACAACAGACTCCTGTCAAGTAGGAATGCTAGGTAAGCAGAAGTTTAGTCTCACAGGCTACAGAGTAAAGTTCCAAAAGCAGAACATCTATCCTGCAACCCTCTGTCCAGAGAAAGTAGAGTGCAAGAAAGCTGGGAACTGCTCCCACATACAAATCTGATTTGATGACCTCCAGGTACAAGGAGCTCTGGTAGCGTAGTGATTACGAATCGGGCTACAAACCTTAAGATCAGCAGTTCAAAACTATCAGCTGTTTCGCGGAAGAAAGATGAGGCTTTCTGCTCCTGTAAAGATTTACAGAAACCCTGTACAGGGTTACTAGAAGTCGGAACTGACTCCACAGCACACCACCATTACCACCACCACCATGTACAAGCCCTGGTGTGGCGCTGTGGGCTAATGCGCCAGAATGCAAAATCGTCTGAACTGCAAAGTCAGTGGTTCAAGCTCACCAGCTGCTCCTTGGAAA
The DNA here is from genome assembly GCF_000296735.1 of Chrysochloris asiatica. Taxonomy (NCBI): domain Eukaryota; kingdom Metazoa; phylum Chordata; class Mammalia; order Afrosoricida; family Chrysochloridae; genus Chrysochloris; species Chrysochloris asiatica. The sequence continues at coordinate 9,699,274 of NW_006408617.1, forward strand.
CCCCATACAGGGTCATTATGGGTTGGAATCGATTCGACGGCACTTAACAACAAGAAAGTTGGAATTAGGCTGACAAGCAGTTGAGTGAGGGGGAGAGAATCCCTGGTCCTTTATTTGCCAGCCCAGATGTTAATAATACATACAATTAACTCTGCTCTAAGGCAAAACCTGAGTCCTTGTGTGACACTGTAGCATAAGCACTAAACTACTAATCACAGAGTCAGCAGTTCAGATCCACCAGCTTGTTCTTGGGAACCCTATTCAGGGAAGTTATGGGTCAGAACTGACTCAATGGCACCTAACAATGACAAGGTAAAATTTAAACTGATGGAGGTTCATAAGCCCTTAAGATTCTCCGCAAATCCTCCACCCCACCCCTAGATTTCTTTCAAGTAGGTTCAGTATTCCTGTGAATATTGGTGCAAACCAAAAGCAATTATGAGGGTAAATTAGCTCAGTTAAAAGTAAAAAACTACACTGGTGTCTAAAATTTACTTTGAAATGCATGAGGGTGGGAAGCGGAGGGAAAGAAGTATTGATGAATGGGATAGAGGGAGTACAAAATGGATGTTGTTGTTGTTGTTATGTGTCGTGGGAGTCAGTTCCGACTCACAGCGACCCTGTACAGGGTTTCCGAGGCTGTAAATCTTTATTGTTGTTATGTGCTGTGGAGTCAGTTCCGACTCATAGCGACCCTGTACAGGGTTTCCGAGGCTGTAAATCTTTATTGTTGTTATGTGCTGTGGAGTCAGTTCCGACTCACAGCGACCCTGTACAGGGTTTCCGAGGCTGTAAATCTTAATGGGAGCAGAAAGCCTCATCTTTCTCCCACGGAGCAGCTGGTAGTTTCGAACCGCTGACCTTGCGGTTCGCAGCCCTATTCGTAACCACATACAGCTAGTAAAATATTGATGATAAATTTCTTTCAGCTTTGCTGTATGTCTGAAATTTTTCCCACAATAAAATGCTGAAAGCAATTTTAAAATAGTACTGTGTTTTAGGATAAAATGTAATGGCAAGGAGAAATTAATGATATATTAAAATGAAAATAACAGGCTAAAATTCATTAAGTGCAATATAATCCCTATCAATAAGCATGTACATATCTTTTGGAGACAGAATTATTAGTGAATTATATTTTCTTCTTTGTTCCTTTCTATATTTTCAAATGTCTCTTCAATGACCAAGCATTGCTTTTATAATATAAAAAAAGGCTTTAAAATATAAAATTACAAAAACATTATCTCCACAACCAAATATAAATTACTTACTATTAAGAATTATGTGAACACCATATGGGTTCAGCTTTCTTGGTGGTAAATTTTTGAAAATGCAACTCAGTAAAAGAAAATGCTATAGGCTCCAGGTCACCCACTAACATCATCTCTTGACAATTAAGTCAAGAAAACCAAGTAAATGTGTTTTAGCAATTAGTCTTTTTAAAAAGATTTTCAAGTCAAAGGCCCCAATTCATAAAACCCATCAGTCTCATAACATCCATCTGATTTACCCAAAAGGCATAGCACACTTGCCTCCTTTTGCCTCCAGAAAGGCCCACATCCAGTGTGTCTATCCATATCTGTCTGACCAGTATGTTCAGTACAATATGAGGGAGCTTCAAAAAGCCTACGGAAAATTGAAATGAAAAGATAATGGATTGTTTCCATGAACTTTTTAAAGCCCCCATCGTACTTTGCTGCATAAGAACAAAAACACACCAAGCAAATCAAGGGTTGTAGAAGAAATGAGGAGATCTAGACTCTTGATTTCCCAGTGACTTTGAACAAATCATAGACCCCAAACAGCAAAATAGAAGTGCAAACTCTTCAGAAAACTAAGGTATTTCTACATTCTTTAACTTTCATAGTGTTAAAGATCTATGAACAAGACATTCAGCATTTCCCTCACTTCTGGAAGAATGACAAGATGGAAAACAAGAGCATTATCTGGAATATCTTTGAGGATGCAGTGTATGAAAATGACAATCAATCCAAGGGAGAAAAAGAGATTGGAGAAAGCTCACAAAGATTTTCAAGCTTCAGTGATGCCCTGGGAACAGGGGCTAAAAGGCCAAAGATGCCAATTCAAAGGAAAGGAAACTAATTTGATCCATCACAACAGGGTCCATAAATCCCACAGAGCCCCAGGAAAACCATTCTCTTTTCTGTGGCTCGGACAATGGGTGAGACTCTTTCATAGACCTCTTTGGCATACCACACATCATTTTCCATGCACAGGAACACTCTGAACGTTGCAGCTAAGTAATGAGCTATATAAACAACCAAGGCTGCATTCTGTCTCCTCTGTGTTCCTCTCCTACAGCTATTAGATGATGGAGCCACAAGATTGCAGCTGTCTGCATCATTGGCTTGCTACAGGCTGGGTAGTTGACCTAGAGCATCTGCATTACACTGGAACACATAGGAGACTTTGAGATCAAGAAATACATTTTTGTTATGCTAAGCTCCGGTACACCATGGCCCAACTCAGAATGACTGGTAGACACAACAGTGGGAATCTCAAGCATACGGCAAGCAAAGCATGACTAAAATCAAATTCTTCTATCTTTCCCACCCAAATCCAGATAAGCCTCCTGCTTTCTATTTTAGTTCATCCCTACAATCATAGGTTCTCCCTTCTCTTTTGCATTCTCAGGATTGTATGGGGGCATAATGCACAAAAGCAGTTTGACGTATTTTTGTTAAGTCTTAAGCAAAGTCTTAAGCAATAGTCAAATGGATTTTAAGAAGAAACCACAGAAAAATACTTATTGGGGGGGGGGGCTTAATGTCTACTTTAAAATATAATTTTTAAATCTTTATCTTACTGTAAGAAGCCAATGGAATTGGAAAAAAAGCTCAATATCCACCCTTGCTGAAAGGGCATGCCAACTTTGAAATCATCTGAGTAGATAAAATAGTCATATAAATGTTCTTACCTCTTTGTAAAGGTTCTATGCTCACTACTCAGAACATACTGGAAACTCATAGTCTTTAAATATCACCCACCATTTTAATCACTCTAGGTTTTAACCCACACAACTGTAATGCACATATGACACATTCACCTCAAAACTCTTTTCTCGCTGCTTTTTCCCCACTCTATTCTTGAGAGGAGCTCACACCTACTGGTTCAGATAACAACTACGAGTGGTTTCATAGAAAAAATGTATAGCTCAGAGGAGTTGAAAATTTCATGACCAGTTCCCAGATCATACAAGCTACACGGAGATTTCAAGGTCTTTTGAAGTCTTCCTTTTAGATTATCTTGTAAATTCAGCAAACTGTCACATGTTGAATAGTAATCGAAAATCTACCATCTGGAAAAACCTTTTTGTCTTCTGGGGGAAGAGCAGAGGAGGTTCCTTTTTTATATGAAAAGATGGCCTGCCTCCACGAAATGATATACAATTTAATTATTCCACTTGTTTTCCTCTGAAATAAAGCTAAAATGTGTTCATCTGAGTAAAAACTGTAAGTGGATAAAAGTGATAGTTGAACAGCATGATGCTATATAGTTAATGTCACTGAACTGTACATGTGAAGACTTGCTGAAAATGTCAAATGTTTTGTTATGTATATACTTACTACAATTATTTTAAAGTTTCACTTGTGAGTCAACATTATATACTTACAGAAGAAAATAAAGAGGAAGTGTTATCAACTAGTTCATTTTCTCTATAGTCACCTAAATGACATCGAACAAACTGAAGTTTCCTCTTAACCCAACTTAAAAACTTTGGACCTTCAATATTCTAGGTCAGAACAAAATGATCAAGTAGATGTAAACATAGACAACAAAAATGTTTTTCCTTCTATTCACCCAAGAGGCAAAACGGGACTGTTATCTCTCCCACCCAACCTATTTCTTCTTAAGAATGTTACTAAACATGAAATACGGCAAGATTGCTCAACATTCCCGCTCAACCCAAGTAAATACAGCAATGTAAGTGAGCACTCTTCATTTAAGCCACAAGAGTCAAGAGGAAGCAGTACTGTTTATTGGTCAGCACACATTCATAAGGGACTTACCACACCTGTGCACCTGTTTATAAGGTTCATTTCTGTTCCTAGAGTTTACACAGAGTTCATCTACCCTGGGAACAATGTATATATAATCTGTAGAGTCTGCCTTCTCAACAACTCTTTGTGCATTAACCTCTAAATCGGTGGCTGTGACTAACATTGGGTGGTAAGAATTATTTCTGCTTAACTTAAAGATGTGACTTTATACCAGCATCAATCTTACAACTGTGATGATGGAGCAGGCGCCGGCGGCAGTGTTTTGTTCTATTGTGTATAGATGTTGTTGTTGTTTAGTACCGTGGAGTCGGTTTGTGTATAGATAGGGTCACCATAGTTTAGAACCAGCTCTATGACACCCAGAAGTCCTGGTGTGGCGTTGTGGATTAATGCACCAGATTGCAAAGCCGACGGTTCAAGCTCACCAGAGGCTCCTCAGAAACCCTATACAGGGTTGCTATGGGTTGGAACCAACTTGACGGCACTAAACAACAACAACTATGACACCCAAAAAGTTTGACTGTACACAGAATTAGCAAACATACTTCTACTTCATAAAGCATCATTCAATATCCTGTCTTCTGTCTCTGAATATCTCACCAGAGGACCCTTGTATTAGTCACAGTGAAAGAATGGAAAATCAATGTTGTTGTTATTAAGTGCAAACCCTGTATAGGGCTTCTGAGGAGCAGCTGGTGGGCTTGAACCGCCAACCTCATGGACAGCATATCCTACAGCTCCACATCAGGAGTCCAGAAAATCAGTATCGCTATGTACAAACACCTCCTCTTTCTGCACAGTGCATGATCATAAATATTCCTATTGCTGCTTCTGCAAGTAAATTCAGATGCAAACACTCACTGGTTCTTGTATAAACTAAGGTATACACAATCACCTGGGATGGGTGAAGGTAATGGGACTGGAGATGGGTGAGGTCCTTGTAAATGACTACCCCACTCCATGCCAGTTACTGGAAAAGTGACTTGTCTAGCATTCATTTGGGATCTGCAGGGAGGATGAAGCACCTTAGTGCAAGTGAATATCCAAGAGATACTTCAAAAGCACCTCTCGTCATCCAGGGCCTCATTTTCCCTCACTTTAAAAGAGGTAAAAATAAGGAAGTTGGAATCAACTTCAAGACCACATACCTTCCTTTCACAGAAAGAGAAGTAGATTGCAAAGCAAAGATTATCTTAACACCCAGTGCTCAGTAAACAGACCAAAGGAAGATATTCATTCAGGTTAAGTGTTTACATAAGGAAGTTACTGAAACTTTGTGTTCTTGAGAATGTTTCCTCCTCACCTCACCTGGAGGAAAATAGCACCTATTTCCTCCCCATTTTTAATATTCCAACCTTATACAAGCCCTCCAGAAAGAAGTCTTCTGCTCTGGCCCACATCAAACTTGACCAACTATCCTTGGGCAAATCACTCAGAGTCTCTGAACCATCTCAAATGTTAGAGACATGGGTTAAATGGCTCTGGAGGGCTTCTTGATATTACCTGAAAATTGTCTGTAGTTGTTGTGTGCCACTGTGTTGGATGTGACTCATAGTGACCCTTAATAAGGGGTGATGGGTTTGAACCACTGACCTTGAGGTTAGTAGTTTAGTGCTTATCCTACAGTGCTACTCCAAGACTTCAGGATACTGTTTAGAAGCATTATTTTTTAAAAAAAAAAAGCGCCGGGGGTGCTCTGGGGGTTCAGTGTTGGAGCGCTTCCAGTCGTTCTTTGAGAGGAAAATAAGGTTGTCTGCTTCTGTAAAGATTTATAGTCTCAAAACCCCTAAAGGACAGTTCTACTCTGTACACCAAATCCTACAGGGTCACTGTGGTTCAGAATTGACTCAATGGCCATGGATTTGAGTTTTGGTTTGATTTATAGCATGCCTCAAGAAACGCCAAGCTGCAAAAGAACTTATCCCTTACCTCAGGGTTAACCTTAACCTATGCACTATCAAGTTCAAATCTGTTTACTACAGAATCCACAAACTTTAGGCCAAGATAATGTTACCAGGCTTTAAAAAAAAAAAAGAAACAAGAAGTTACATATGAAGACATTCTCCTTATAATGTATAAAATCATGAGTGATAATGCTGAAGAACCATCACCTCCCTCCAAGACCCCTTTTAGATGACCCTAGTGTTGCTGACTGCTATATACTCTTCTTGTCCCTTTTCCATGCACTTGCACATATATTACTGAAAACACGGCAAATACAAAGCATAGGTGTGCAGACTCCAGCTTAACCATTCTAAAGAATCTGTCAATACCTAGTCAAATTGAGTACACATTTCTCCCCTCACATGTTTCTTGTTCCTGGAGGTGTATCCTACAGACTCCTCCCAAGTCCATGACAGTCATATACCAGGCAGGATGTTCCCTGCAGGATCGTATATAAAGACATGGAGTAAGAAGAGTAGATAGGAAAACTACAATGAGAACAAATGACTAGATAAACACAGCAAGGCAGATAAGACGACTAATCACAAGAACATAGTACTTATTTTTTTGAGTGAGATACAGTACGAGTGCAAGACCATTTACATTTATGTACATTTCAAAACATACATAAATCCCTCATCTGCTATATTGGTGGTGGTGGTGGTTATGTGCCGTGGAGTCGGAACCAACTCATAGAAACCCTGTACAGGGTTTCCGAGGTTACAAATCTTTACAGGAGCAGAAAGTCTCATCTTTCTATTAGCTACATACATCTCAAAAGACTCCGATGAAACTAAACGAGTTCAAATGCACACAGACTAACAATAGTCCCTGTCACAGGTTTTAGCACTTAGTAAATATTTACTGTTGTTGTTAAGTGCCATCGAGTCAGTTCCGACACACAAGAAAGTGGTCTGACCCACTGACCTTGCGGTTAGCAGTTCAGTGTTTATCCTATAGTGCCACACCAGGACTCCAAATATTTACTTTATTAGATAAAAATATGAAGATGTTCATAGAATATTGCAAACTTCTTTTTAATTACATTTACACTGTCATCCTTTCTCCTAAAGAGTTGTTTGTTTGTCTTTATTTCGAAACAGTATGGGAGAGACTGGAAGACTATGCTAAAAAATGTTTATAGCAACAACCAGAGGGAAATTATGTGCTTTGATTTAGTCTCTTTGCTTAACCCTATTTCTACAGTAAGTATATTATTACTTAAAAGTTTTCTTTTGTCCTTAATGTTCATTTCAATACAATTCATGACAGCAAATATATAAATAATGTGTATGTATACATATGCACAAATACATACTTACACACAGGCGGGGGCTTCAAAAAGTTTGTGGGAAAACAGAACAAAAAGATAATGAATTTTTCTACCAATTTTTTTAGGCCCTCTTCTATTTGAGAGCAAGTCAAAAATATGACTAGTAGTTCCAATTCATACATGCACTGGTTTATTCCAAGCAAAATTGTGTTTAATCATGTCTCTTCAATCAGTACTACAGTTGTCTTGACCTCCTCATTAGAGTATCTTACAAAAAAAAAAAAAAAAAAATCAAAACCGTGGCTTCCAAGGGGTTCTGCTGGCCAGTTAAATTCAAAGCAGAGAAGTAAGCTCACAAGATTATGGTGACTATTTTGGGGGGATTCTAAATGAGTAATCTTGATAGATTTTCTCCAGGGACACAGGACAATCACAGGAACTTACTACGAAGACATTTTAATGGAAAACATCAGTGGTAAGAAAAAATCTAATGAAGTCGCACTGAGGAATCTCTTTCCATCATGACCATGCGCCCACTCATCCTTCAAGTGTAGCAAGGGCTGTCCTACACAACGAACATTGAACAGGAACATGATTCAAATCTCTCACGGATGCTGAAACTCTGTTTTAACATGGTGTAAATCACTGTGGGTCGATTACACTTAACAGCAACAACAAATCAAAAAGGATACAAAATTCTTCAGGAAGGGAATATAGCATGGGTGGGAACGTCTGGTCCACATGCTGTATACCCGACCACAGTCCAAACCATCACATTGGTGGTGGTGTGCCGTGGAGTTGGTTCCGACTCATAGGGACCCTGTATAGTTTCCAAGGCTGTAAATCTTTATGGGAGCAAAAGCCTTATCTTTACCCTACAGAATCGCTGATCGTTTCAAACTGCAGATCTCAAGGTGAGCAGCCCAACTCATCACCACAATGCTATCAGAGCTTCTTAACCATCACATTGCCGCTAAGTGCCGTCACATTAGGGGTAAGTTAATTAAATGTGTGACCAAATATAGCACGGTAATTTGTAAATTGATCATTTTGTATGGCCCACCAATGATGTCATGAATTTTGGCAGAAAAAGGATTCCCCACCCCTGTGTTAGAGAGATGGAAACACTGATTCAGAAGTGGAGACAGCTAAATAGAGGATACGTCAAGAAACAATAGCGTCCCATTTGGATACTTTTGCTAAAGGTTTCCAAGACTTTACAGCAACCCTTTTTTACTTATTCTCATATATAATTCTCTGGGTTTTTGTTTTCATCAAAATAAATGAAAAGGTTGCCCTTTTTTGGTAATTAGTCACGAATGTACATTGCCTCGAGTGACACAGGAGAGACAAACTTGACATTTGTGAAGAAACAGCAGCTGGAAAGAATCATACAAGGGAAGAAAACAAGGAAACATGCCCTTCCGACCAAAGGAAAGACTTACATTTGAGAAATCTAAAATAAGTCTTTTTTTTTTTAATCAGACCTAGGGCAAAAGTCACTGTGGTAGTACTTAAGTGAAGGATAGGGCAGCCCCTTAGAGTCCCAAAGTGTTGCTCTCCATGGACTGGCCAGAGGAGGGTATGTTCAAGTGCCAAGGGTGATCTGGCATCTCTGAGGACAAAGCAGTTATGCAATACAATTAATTTTTGCATAGCATCTCTCCCACAGGGCATTCCAATAAGCTTTACAAAGGGAGTCATTCATACACTTGATAAAAGCAAAGTAAGGAGAAACTCTGTAACATCCAGGAGGACAGGAAATAAACAGTTCAGATATGGAAAGGGCTTTCACCTGCCCACCCAACGCACAGGGCAGAGGTGGAAAAGGGCAAAGAGATCACAAAAAGATGTGAAGTACAAAGTGAATACAATCAGACACTAACAGAGCAAAAGGGTTTACACCCTCCTCAGCAAACAGTAAAACGATCTTCTGTTGACTGATTTAGGGTTGGTTTGAGGTTTTTGTTTTGCTTTTTTTTGAGTCCAGCTATTTATTCTGTTAAATAATAAACACATGCCTCCAAATATTTTTCCTAATTTATGACTTACCAACCTAATTTATTTTGACTAACAGAAGTGTGCCTACATACCGAAGACAAAACTTGTGTTTGGCTGCTTAAAGATCTTGTGATTCTTGCAAGGAAGGGACTAAATGTCTTTTCTCGGTGAGGTGAGTTAGCTATTAAGTGGAAAATAGCTATTCTTAGCTTGAACAAAACTTACAGAAATCAGACTCTTTCAGCAAAGAAGCATTGTTATAGGCCACACCTTTGAATAAGGACATTATGTGTGTTTTCAACTTTTTAATAGCAAGGCTAAGTCTTGCTCTTGTCCAGGGAAGACCTCATGAACAGGACTGGACTTTGATCTCCCCAAGAGGCTCTGCTCACTAGCTCTGTGACTACCTCCAAGGCCCATCGTCAACTCCTGTAAAGTACAGGGAGGAAGTTCCATCTATCTCCTGAGTATGAGTCAGCCCAGGTGCCCAGAGGGCTGGTTGGGGTAAGGTCAGCAGGTGTGCTGTGTGGGGCAAGGAGGTTCTCTCAGCCCTGCTAGCAAGGGATTTCCATACCCATTGCACCTCATTAATCTGAATAAATTTACAATACCAAGATAGGCAATTATGTGTTTCAGTGCAGTTTCCCAATATCTTCACAGTAGTCCCGTTCTTCCAAGTTATCTAACTCCATTCCACAAAGGGTGACTGTAAAGTCATGAGTTTGAATTCCTGAAGTACCACAGGAAACACATTACATTATAGACCTACCTTGGTCTGTTTCCCATTAACCTTCATTACAGGGGAAGGAGATTCAGCACCAGTTAGAACCTTCCCACCACTACCCCCCACACACACCCACCACCACCACCACCACCACCACCACCACCACCAAGTGAAGAGAATGGCCAGGCTCACAATGCAAGAAGGTGACTAACTACTTGCTCCAACGTTTTATTTACAGCAGCCTTCAGTACCTCTTGTACAGAGGAAATATAGATATGGGAGAAATCAGAGAATCACCTGAACTCACATTTCCAAAACGTTTTAGTATGTGGTAAGCACAGATTATCCTCTCCTCTTTCACTCCACACAGACGAAAAGTGTGTGTGTGTGTGTGTGTGTGTGTGTGTGTGTGTGTTTTAAATAATCAAGAGTCCTCCCTGGAAATATATGTGTTCTACCAAAGGAAAAAAAAAAAAGGGCCTATCTCATAACTACTGATCTCCAAGTCTTGCCTAGGTCAACTTCATGACTGTGACAAAAATAGGTCTACTTGGAAAATACAATGATATGTAGGAATCAGCGTCCTGGTGTGGCACTATGGTTTGAACCACAAGGTTGGCAGTTCAAGCTCACCAGCTGCTCCTCTGAAACCTATACAGGGTCACTATGGGTTGCCATATAACAACATAGGAATTGTATATATATATAATGTATGTGCTGCAGCAGGCATCCTTGGTATGATCTCACTGGTGGGCATCCTGGTGGGAAAGGCCACAAACAGCAACCAGATCACATCAAATAGAGGCGGTACCACTGACCAGTCCTGTGCTTGGCCAGACAAAGCCTTTCTCTTCTGAGTCATCATCCTTTCTGTCATTCACTGAAGGTACCTGGGAACAGCACAGAGGTTTTTGTTTCATTTTCATACACAGGGACCAGCATGCCTACCCCGGGATGTCCAGTAGACAAGTAATTTTACAGAACCATAAAAACAGAAAATTCGGGGG
>NW_006408617.1:9711100-9748559 GCF_000296735.1 Chrysochloris asiatica
ACTCCCGTAAGGATTTACACCCTCGGAAACCCTGTACAGGGTCGCTATGGGTCGGAACCGACTCGACGGCACTTAACAACAACAACAACATAGGAATTCCAAGGCTGTAAATCTTTGCAGGAGCAGAAAGCCTCATCCTTCTCTGGCGGAGCAACTTGCAGATTTGAACTGGTGACCTTGCAGTTAGCAGCCCAGCCTGTAATTCACTACACTACCAGTGCTAGCAAAATAAATAATGAAAATAAAAATGAAATCTAGTAAGTGAAAGAAATAAAGAATCTCAGTGATTTTAGGTACGTCCAGACATTTCCCAAATACACTGAACTCTCAATGTACTAGTAAACAGCCTGAGTTCTCACAGCCCTCTCCTGCCTCTGGTTCTCAGGTTGGGGGAGGCTTTACCTGGGGTTTCCTACTAAATCACAGAATGCAGTTCTCCTCTGAGTTCTACTGTCCAACTCAATACCTGTCATAGGTGCCATTAGGTGAAGGAGGAAAAAACATATCACACTAATCCATCTTGAAGAAGCGCCGGTGGCACCGTGGGCTAGGCAGTAGGCTGCTAACCAGCCACTCAAAGGCAGAAAGATAAGGCTGTCTGTTCCCATAAAGATTTATTTACTGTCTCAGAAACCCTATACAGGGTCACTGAGAGTCAGAATCGACTTGACAGCAGTGGGTTTTATCACATACACACACACATATACAGCCTACCAGTAATCCTTCCCTGACCTCTCCAGGAGCGCTCTGGGACAAGCTAGCACTGCTCTCTAAACACACAGTAATAAAATGATAATAAAAACCTTCGTCTCTCAACTGCCTTCCTAGCAAACTCGATGTTGCTAACATCCAGGCTTAGGGACTCAAGGAGCCATTTATTAAAAATAACCTTTAAAAAGACGAGAGTTAGAAAAAGCTGTACTCACAGCTTCCAAGATGCCTTCCAGGCCTGCACGTGATGTTAACCAGGAGAACAAGTCTTGTTTTTCTTGCATTCATATCACTTTGTTCATATCACTTTATTTTGTTGTCGTTGTTTCTGTTGTCCTTTTGATTTGTACTTTTATCTTGTCATTTTGCCATTTAAATATTATTTGCTTATTTTCCTGTGGCATGTACTCAAATACATCCTGGCATGCCTATGGCTCACTCACACAGAAAACAGTCTTGTTTCCTTGTGTACTCGAACAAAAATGATAATCAATGCTGTAATTTGTTGATGAAATTTAAGGTGAGCAAAAGGATCAAAGTAAAATTAAACTGCTCCATTAGCAAGTGCAACAACTGCCAAAGATCTGCTGAGAATGGACCAAATGGACCCTGAGGCAGCAGATGTTATTTGTCAACCCATGAGATTTCTCCTGGGACCAAGAGAAAAACCACTATTAGCTACAGCACAGTAATGGTTAAGAGTGTGGGCTTTGGGGAGAAAGAAACGAACATTCTTCAAAGTTGTTCTGTTCTATTTGGTTTTTTTTTTTAACCTTCAGGTTTCAGTTTCCACACTAGCTTGATAGAAGTATTAAATGAGATAGTGAGGGTAAAGTGTTTGACAGAGTGGTAATTAACATAGCACTGAAGTACAAAAACTGAGTAACAAGTATACAATGCTATGCTCTCAGGGAACCCAAGTACCCATATTAAGGGAAGTTAAAGCCTAAGGCAATTCTTTTCTACTATTATCAGGGGAAATATTCTGTAAAATTCCACTATTTAAGGGGAAGTTCCCCAGAGTTCTAAACCATTCTCCATGAAATATTTACTTAGTTTCTTCTGGATGATTAAAAAATTAACTTTTCTTTAACTTGTCAAAGGTAGTATCATTGCACAAGTATGCACTGGAGGAGGTTAATATTATATACCCTGCCTATCAAATAGTGGTGCCAACCCAAACTAGGCTGCACTGCAGGAGCCATGGCTGAAAGTGGGCTGCCTTACACAGAATAATAACCTTTTTTTCAAGTAAAAAGGTAGAGACCTTTGACTTTAAATGCTGACTTATTAGAGGACACAGTCAGAAATAGTGACAGCTCCTTTTGCTTCCTGGATCCACTTTTGTAAAATTATTATTAGAATTATCATTTGTTTGGTTGACTAAATCATAATGAACTTAGATTCATTTCAGCACAAGAAGTGAGCAAGTACACATGTGAGCAGTATGACAAGAAATTGGGGGGGGGTGGGATTCCACTGCAACCAGGATACCTTTGTTCAGAGCCACAACTTGATTAAATTCACATCCGTGGTCATTTGTCGAGTTCTTTGAACAATGGTAAATTTAGTTACTGGGAGCAACAAAAGAAGCACTTTTCATTATTTCTCTTCCTTGTTGAAAGTTTAAACACCGATTGTCTCAGAGCCCAGAGTTTACACACGGATAAAAGAATAATGTTAATACATACACATCAAAAAAGCAGACATGTGCATACACAGAATTATACATATTTCCAGTTGGTGTTATCATTTAACCCATAGTTGAACAGTTAGCATTGAACATTGGAAACTGTGTTTATGAACGGAATTGCCTAACTTGATGAAAGCATGTACCCTGTCTGTCTCTGGCTACAATCCTTTCTTGGAACAAAATTTGCAACACATAGTGGATTATCAGTGGCTGGAATTTCACGAATTGGATTTGCAATTCCTCCTTGAAGATTCTGACAGTAACTATGAGACATGCTGCTATAAAAACCGAAGGACTTTGCAGATGGGGTGACCAGCTTCCACTAGCGAACTCACTCACTGGGGTGTTTCTTTCCCTGTCTATTCTCCCTTTCAGACTTCCTAAATTCCTCGCAGCACTGGTACACACTGGAGCTCAACACAGACCAAATGAAAGCGTAGAGGATAATTAAAACCTGATCAAGTAAAACCAGTAGCTGTCGAGTCAAGTCCAACTCCTGGCAACCTAGATGTGTCAGAAAAGAACTGTCTTCCACAGGCTTTCCAAAGGCTGGTTTGTTGGAAGTAAAATCACTATGCCTTTCTTTTAAGGTGCCTCTGAGGAGACTGGAGCATCCACTCTTTTGGTTAGCAGCCAAGCAGGTTAACCACTTGTACCACCTAGGGATGTAACTTCTGATCCTCAGCCAGCTCAAGGTTCTCAAGTCTTTCCAAAGAACAACTCAACACTCTCTGCACCCGTGTTCGTATTGTCTCATCCCAAAGACACAATTAAGTTTGACTTTTACAAGAGCCCTCCTACTACTTTTTTGCTGTTTAAGCAGTACGGATCCTTTCCCTAACATGCAGGGAAGAACTTGCGTAATACACGCAGGGCCTCGTGCTACCTGCTGGGATGTGACAGGTGTGTGAAGAGTGTAGCATATTTGTGTCTTTTTCTTTATTTTTCTCCTTTTTAAGGTTTAGTAGTCTACTGCTTTGACTAAATGTTTTGGTCTGGTTTCAGTATTTTGAAGTGCACAAGCGAAATCCTAAGATTTTCTCACTTGATGTAGGAGTCTCTCTCGTCTATAATGAAACGTATCTGAGTCCGCTGCCAGAATTCTTCTGTGTTCTTTACAGCTGTCAACACTCCAGCACCAATGCTAATCACTTTGTTAAACAAACCACCCAGTATCCCCATCACGGATTTAGGCAGGTGGCAGGACCATGAGGATTCCTGCTTTATACAGCTTACTGATCAACTGCATTGTGAGGAACTTGGTATGGTAGGAGGATGAGAAGAAGAATCGCCAAGGCCAATATTCTTCTCATTCTCTCATGTCCTCTCCACAGGTCTTTCTCCAATGGGGTCACACTCATCAATCTAAATGTACATAAAAACTGGTTTGGGACACAGGATTTCAGTCCATGGTGCTCCTATTAGTGAAATGTTTTTAAAAATGCTTGGATTATCAGGAAAAAATAATCAATCTTTTTTTAACAAAAAAAAAAAAGAGGCCTGTTAAGATATTGTTGTTGTTAAGTGCTGTCAAGTTGATTCTGACCCATAATGACCCTGTATTGGTTTTCCGAGGAGTAGCTGGTAAGCTTGAACCGCCAACCCTGCGATTCAAATGGCTTTGCAGTCTGGCACATTAACCCACAGCACTACACTAGGATTCCATTAAGATATTAGATACATAGAAAAAAAAAGTTATCACAAGAATATGAAGTTTGGAAGGAAGAATTTTATCCATCTTAAATACAAGGTGGCTTCAAAAGTTCATGGAAACATTCCATTTTATTATTATTATTATTATTATTGTGAATTAAGTGAAGGTTTAAAGTGAAGATCATCAGTTTTACATTCAACAAATCACCACTTTGTTTCATCTCAATGATTGCAATCCCCTCCATGCAATAACAATTACCCTGCTTCCTCCCTGTGGATACCCATTTACAAATATCCTCTTTCAAATTCATATATATGTAAATGTATATCCCACACTTCCTCTGTACCCATTCTCCCTGTCTCTGTCCATGCATCTCCACACAAAGCACAACTGTTCAAGGTTGTGTATCATTATTTACTGATATCCCCTTTGTCCCTTGCATACTTCCCTGTGTCTTCACCTGTTTCAACACTCTTCTGCCAATCTCCCTCTTCTTGTATAGTGACTGCATCAATTCTTCTAGTCTTCCTTAATCATTGTCCAACTTTCACATGCATATGAAGCAACTGAAAATATCATGGCTTGGATTAGGTGCACCTTAGTCCTCAAACTGGTATGTTTTGCTCTTGAACACTTTAAAGAGTTTTTTGCAGCAGATTTGTCTAATGTAATATGTTGTTTGATTTCCTGACTGCTGTTCCCAGGAGTGTTTGTTGATTGTAGATCCAAACAAAATAAAGCCTGTGACTTCAGTCTTTTCTCCTTTTATCATGATGTTGTTTATTGGCTCAATTATGAAGATTTTAGTTTTCTTTACATTGAGGTGCAATCCATACTGAAGGTTGTACTTTTTTGTTTGTTTGTTTAACCTTCATTAGTAAGTATTTTAAGTCCTCTTCACTTTCCACAAGCAAGGTTGTGTCATCTGCATATCACAAATTGTTAATGAGTCTTCCTCCAATCCTGATGCCAAATTCTTCTTAACATAATCCAACCTCATAGATTATCTGCACAATATACAGATTGAATAAATATGATGAAACAATACAACCCTCATGTATACCTTTCCTGATTTTAAACCATTCAGTATCCACTTTTTCTGTTGTAACAAATGCCTCTTGCTCTATGTACAAGTTCGTCATGAGCACAATTAAGTGTTCTGGAATATCCATTCATCACAATGTTATCCCTAGTTTGTCATGAACTACACAGTCAAAAGCCTTTGTATAACCAATAAAGCACAAGTAAACATTTTTTTCTGGTATTCTCTGCTTTCAGCCAAGATCCATCTAATGATATTCCTAGTTCAAAGTCTTCTTCTGACTCAGCTTGAATTTCTGGCAGTTCTCTATAGATGCACCAATGCAACTGTTTTTTAATTATCTTCAGCAAAATGTTACTTACATGGGATGTCAATGCACTGTTCAATGATTTCTGTATTCTATTGGAATGGACACAAACATGGATCTCTTCCAATCAGTTGGCCAGGTAACTGTCTTCCATATTTCTTGGCATAAATTAGTGAGTTCCTCCAGTATTGCATCAGTTTGTTGAAAGATTTCAATTTGTATGCCATCAATTCCTGCAGCCCTGTTTCTTGCCAGTGCATTCAGTAATGCTTGGATGTCTTCCTTCAGTACTATTGGTTCTTGATGCTACTTCTTGAAATGGTTGAACATCAACCATTTCCTTTTGGTACAGTAACACAGTGTATTTCTTCCATCTTCTTTAGGTGCTTTCTGCATCACTCAATATTTTGCCCATAGAATCATCCAATATTGCAAATCGAGGTTTGAAATTTTTCTTCATTTCTCTCAGCTTAAGAAACACATTCATCCCTTTTGGTTTTCTAACTTCAGGTATTTGCAAATTTCATTACAATACTTAGCTTTGTCTTCTTGAGCTGCCCTTTGAAATTTACTGTTCAGCTCTTTTTTCCATTTGCTTTATCTTCTTTATGCTCAAGAGACAGTTTCAGAGTCTCTTCTGACATCAATTTAGGTCTTTTCCCTCTTTCCTGTCTTTTTAATGACATTTTGCTTTCTTCCTATATATTATTCTTGATGTAAACCCACAATTCTGATCTTCAGTCATTAGTGTCTAATGTATCAAATCTGTTCTTGAGATGATCTCTAAATTCAGGTGATATACATTCAAGGTCATATTTTCACTCTTGTGAACTTTTTTTATTTTCCTCAATTTCAGCCTAGTTTTGGCAAGTGCTTTCGTGTTCCTCCACCATCTCTTCCCACATATGTGGTCTGTTTAATTCCCACCAGCAAACAACTCCAGAGAATCTCCCAATTTCTAGGTGGTCAGAACCACTAGGAGTAGGAGGTTTTTGTTTTGTTTTGTTTTTAATGTTTTATTGTGAATTATATGATAGTTTACAAGAGAGAACTTTAGTTTTACGTTCATTCCATCATATATCATTTCATTGCCATGGTTCCAATCCCCTCCATGGATCATCTTCCGACCAAAAGGTATATCCTAGAAACCCGCCCCCTAAAGTTCCCCCTCTATTCCCCCCCCCCCCCCCCCAGTCTTCGGCCCACAGTCCCTCTCCCTCTCTAGATCCAAAGTCCCCAGCCGCTTCATCACTCCACGTCATCTTCTCTGTCTACACCACTAGGAGGTTTTGAACTCCAGGGAGGAGCTGTATACAAAAGACCCACGGGGCAGGCTCTGATCCAAATCTGCAAACTCAACCCTGGCCAGCCCAGGACTGGCTTCACTAGGAGAAGGGGTTGAATGGATACATAGGGTAATAATAAAAGGGTGGGAGAGCAGAAAGGAAAGGAGGTGGGCAATCTGTGTGGACCTGTAAGACGCAGCATGGCCATTTTGAACTTTCTCATGTGGCTGTGAAGGTAAAAGACCAGTAGGTGGCACAGCACACTACATCGCTTACTGGAAGAAAGAAAGCCACTGACTTCCATTTTTCACTGTGTGGGCTTTTGTTTGTTTGTTTGTTTCTCTGCTTTTCTTCTTCTCACATCACACGACAGGAGACAGCGACTGTGGCCATACAGCCAAGCCACATCTGTACCCTCTGAAGCCCCACTAATTGGGCAAGAGCCAATACCAGCTGCTCTATACCAGAGCAGTGACTACAACCAACAGCTGTTAATCCACTCTGAACTGAATTGTATGAACAGTGAACAGAGAAGCTCATTTCCTGATCACACCCACAAGAAGGCAACTGGTGAGTGTGTACGAATACACAAACGTACGTTCATCAACTTAATACAAATATAACACCACCACAATGGCTAGAAAGCAACAGAAAATGTCTGTTTACTTGAAGAAACAAAATCAAATACGTGGAAACTGAATAACATCCTGAATAACATTGAAGCAAATGAGAATGAAAGCACAAAATACCAAAATCTTTGGGACACAGGAAAAGCAATTTCTGAGGGCAATTTATAGCAATAAATGCATACATCCAAAAAGAAGAAAGAACCAGAATCAACACATTAACACAGTATCTCCAACAATTAGAAAAAGACCAGCAAAGTAAACCTACCATCACCATCAGAAAGGAAATAGCAAAGATTAGAGCAGAAATAAATGAACTAGAAAACAGAAAAACCAACAAGACAAGAAGCTGGTTCTTTGAAAGGATTAATAAAATTGACAAATTAATAGCAAATCTAACAAAAGAAAAGAGAAAGATGCAAATTACACAGCTGGTTTGCTTGAACTACTGACCTTGCAGTTCATTTGGCATTAATCCACAGAGCCACACCAGGATAGAAAACCTCAAAAACTCAGCAAGAAATTTACTGGCAAATTCAGCAAAGTGGCAAGGTCAATATACAAAACCCAAAATATACAATATATAAAAATCAGTTAGATTCCTCTATAATAATAAAGACAATTCTGAAAAAAAAAAAAAAAATCAGGAAAATAGCCCTCCAAAGGATGAAATACTTAAGAAAAAAATCTAGCCAGAGACACAAAGGACCTATACAAACACAACTACAAAACACTAACTACTACAAGAAACCAAAAGAGATTTACAAGAATGCAAGAATATACCATACTCATGGTTAGTAAGACTTAACACTGTGAAAATGTCAATACTACCCAGAGCAATCTACAGATATAACACAATCCCAATGATGCAGATTCCAACAACATTCTTTGAAGAGATGGAAAACATTATCACAAACTTTATATGGAAAGGAAAAGAGACCTCTCAGGTAAATAAAGCACTGCTTAAGAAGAACAACGTTGAAGGCCTCTTACTCCCTGATCTCAAACTTACTACACAGCCACAGTGGTCAAAACAGCCTAGTACTGGTAGAGTGATTGGTACTCAGATCAATGGAACAGAATTGAGGACCCAGAAGTAAATCCATCCACATATAGTCAACTGATCTCTGACAAAGATCCAAAGAATATTTATTAAATGGGGAAGAGATAGTCTCTTCAACAACTGGTGCTGTCAAAACTGGCAATCCATTTGCAAAAGAATGAAACAAGACCCTGGATCTCACACCATATGCAAAAAGAAAGTCAACATGATTTAAAGACCTAAATGTAAAACCTGTAACTATAAATATCATCAGTGAAAAAATAGGGACATTAGGGGCTCTAATACATGGCACGCACACACTATCAAACATTACAAAAAACACACAGCAGTAGAAGGTGAACTAGATGACTGGTGGTGGTGGTTATGTGCCGTGGAGTCGGTTCCGACTCATAGCAACACTGTACAGGGTTCCCGAGGCTGTAAATCTTTACAGGGGCAGAAAGCCTCATCTTTCTCCCACAGAACCACTGGTAGTTTCGAACTGCTGACGTCTCCTAAAAATTAGGAACTTATGTGCATCAAAAGATTTCATCAAGAGAAAAAAGGGAGCCCACAGACAGGGAAAAAATCTTTTGCAATAACGTATCAGACAGGGGACTAATAATCTAAAATTTAAAGAAACTACAACACCTTATAGAAAAAGACAAACAACCAAATTAAAAAATGGATATAGAACATGAACACACTTCACCAAGGAAGCCTTTTAAGCAGCCAACAAACATATGAAGACATGTTCACGACCATTAGCCATTTGTTGTCTTTGTTAAGTCCCATCGAGTCTATTCAAACTCACAGGGACCCTGTATAGGGTTTCCAGAGGAGTAGCTGGTGGGTTTGAACTGCTGACCTTAATATACCACACCATCAGCCATTTTGCTGTTGTTGTTAAGTGCCAAGAGACAGTTCTGACTCAAAGTGACAATGCATAGGGTTTCCAAGGAGCACCTGGTGGGTCTGAATTGCCGACCTTTGTGATTCAAAGTCCACTGCTGATCCTACAGAGCCAGGAGTCCCCATTAGCCATTAGAGAGATGCTAATCAAAACAATGAGATACCATCTCACACCAACATTAACAGCAAAGTTGAAAAAAACAACAACAAAAAACCATAAAACAACAAATGCTGGCAAGGGTCATGGAGAGACTGAGACCCTCCTACATTACTGGTGGGACTGTAAAATGATTCAACCACTCTGGAAAACAGTATTTCCTCAGAAAATTGGAACCAGACATACCTCATGATCCAGCAATCGTTCTATTTGGTGTATGTCCACAAGAAATAAAAGCCAGGACATGAGTAGATATATGCACACCAATGTTCACTGCAGCATTGTTCACAAGAGCAAAATGATGGAGATAATTTTTTCCCTCTTTCACCCATTCAGCCTAGTCTCGATCCATGTTACCTATTCACAGATCACTGTTTTCCATGGTGTTGTCCTCCCCATCAACTGAGCTATCACGTGTCTACCTTCTAGGCAATGAGTTATTCTCCCCTCCCTCCCATTACTGTTATGGAAACCTTGAGCTTTTACAAGGTTTCCATAACAGTAATGGTCTCATACAATATTTGTCCTTTTTTGATTGACTAATTTCACTCAGCATTAATTCTTCAAGTTCCTCCACGTTATGAGATGTTTCATAGATTCATCGTTATTCTTGAAGGTTGCCTAGTGTTCCGCTGTGTGTACGTACCAAAGTATATTTAGCCATTCTTCCACTGATGGGTACTTAGGCTAGCTCCATCTTTTTGAGCAGATTAAAACACAAAATTCAAGACCACCAAAAAAAATTTTGCAAAGGTAAATATGAAGGGGCTTCAAAAACTTATGGATAAACTCCATTATCTTTAAATTCCATTTTTCCAGTTTTTGAAACCCCCTTCTATGGTGTGGTTCATCTTTCTTTGAACAAACAAAAATTTCTCACAAGAGAGGCAAAAGAACATTTTGGTAAACAATAGCTCAAATGCTGTCTTTCTAATCAGATTACATTTCAAGTGATCAGAAACCAGACTAAGACAGCATTTTAAGAGCATGGTTCTCATATTAAAAAAAAAAAAAAAAAGTAACAGGGAAGCTGCCCTTTGAGATTCTGAGGGGCACACAGCCCACAGTTACGGATTCAGCAATTCATGAGTCACTGAAACAGTGAACCCACTTGGCCACTGCTTTGAAAGAGAAGCAGGCTGGGTTTTAGCAGGGAGAACAAGAAAAACAGGGATACTTGATTATGCCTCTCTCAGGAAAACAAAACAGCCTAGAGAACTCTTTTAGAGGAACATTATATTAACAGTCTTTCCTCTATGAAATACTGGACTGCCAAGGAGATAAAACTTTGGATGGATCATTCTTCCCAATATCCATGGAGAAGCTACGGCTAAAATAAAACTACCGGCATAGGGAATTCTTCCAGCAGTATCACGGACCTCCTCTACACAAACAGAATGAGCTATTCCACTGTAATGCAAAGCAAACATCCAGCAGTACAACCAAGACCATATCTCATGATTCAGGCATTAGTTTATCAGAAGTCACTGTGATTTACCATCAAGTCAGTGCCACCCAATGGGGGCTCCATGCACAATGGAAAGAAACACTGCCCAGTCCTGTGCCATCCCCATCATGGGTGCAGATCACATTGTTGTGATTCATAAGGGTTTCACTGGGTCATTTTCAGAATTAGGTAGCCAGGCTTTTCTTCCTAGTCCATCTTTGTCTGGAATGTCCACTAAAACCAATGGCATAAGGGTAATGGCTGTGCATGAGATGCACTGACCAGAATCAAACTTAGGCCTCCATCACGGAAGGTGAGAATTCTACCACTGAATCATAAATACTTATAAATCAAGGATTCTGTTTTGGTAATTAAGGGTTTTGTTTGTTTTTAAGGCAAATGGCTTCTTACATAGGTAGTTGGACACTTACCTAAGAGTTAAGCTTCATTTCTCATACTTTGGGCACATTGTCAGGAGGGGTCAGTCCCTGAAGGACTTCATGCTTGGTAAATGGAGGGTCAACGAAAAAGAGGCAGACTGCCCAACAAGAAGGAATGATAAAGTAGCCAAAGCAGTGGGCTCAATGTAACAACTGTGAGGCTGGCACAGAACCAGACAGTGTTTTGTTCTGTTGTGCAGAGGGTGGCTGTGAGTCGGAATCTACTCAATAGCACTTGACAACACTCCTAAGTGTGCCACAATTGCATTCCCATTCAGAGGCAGGAGCTTTCAATGTGATCTCCTCTGGACTCAGCTGGTTGGGCAAAGTAAGGTCCCTGAACTTAGTCGGTTCAGAGGCTGGTGTCCCATGATGGACCCTTGGTGGGAAAAAAAAAAAATCAATCTTTAAAGTTGGGAAATAAGAGACAGCAGCAATTAAGCCTCACAGGACTGGGCAATGCTTCGCTATATTGTACATAGGTCCTCACGGCAGAGCAAACTCAACAACTAATGAGAGCAGAAATGCCTGGGGCATGAAGTCTTAACCCATTCTCAGAGCTAGCTTTTCTGCAATTCCTGAAGACCTGGGTGCTCATCTTTTCCCGGAATACTACCAATTCTGGGATCCATCTTTGTAAAGAATGCCCGTTACCTGAGGTAATTTAATGAGAGCCTGTTCTTTGTAATACGTAAGGTCTAATAATCTATTTTCCAATCTATAATCCAGACTTCTCACCAATTCAGAAAATCTTTCCTTAAATTTGTTCCCATTTCATGTTTCAATCCATAAAATGGTCCACATTTCATTCCCTAAACTGCGATAATATTTTTTCTATTTCCCAGCGTACCATTATACCACCAACCCACTCTACTCACCATTTGGTTCTAATCGGTCTTAAATATTTTAGATCTAGGTCAAGAAGGGGATTGGCAAGATTCTTTCTCATTTTAAACCTCTTCTAGTTTTAAGGGTGGTAAAGGGGCTTTGGTAACGTAGTGGTTACGAATCAGGCTCCAAACCACAAGGTCAGCAGTTCGAAACTACCAGCTGTTCCATGGGAGAAAGATGAGGTTTTCTGCTCCTGTAAAGATTTACAGCCTCGGAAACCCTGTACAGGGTCACTATGAGTCGGAACTGACTCCACGGCAAATAACCACCACCAAAGGGAGTCCTGGTGTGGCACTGTAGGATAAGCGCTGGGTTGCTAGCTGTAAGGTCGGTGGTTCAAACTCACCAGCCACTCCTCAGAAATCCTATACTGGGTCACGATGAATCACAATGACACTTAGCAACAACAATGGGAGTGATTAAGTAGATATTTAATAGTACAAAAACAGGAGGCAATATTTACAATATCAGTCAATATATAAATTCAATGCCTTCTGCCCCATAATTCCATTTTTGTATTCTTATCCCACAGATATTAAAAAACTAGAAATAACTACTAAATGTATTTTTTAAATGATTGATTGAATAATAAAGGTATACCCATAGCATTGAAATAGACCCAGAACATAACAAGCTGGTGTATTTTTTAAATGAGGTAGATCCACAAGAAATGATCTGCAAGAACAACTATGAATATTTATAATATGTACATTTTACTATAAACATTACAGAAACTAAACAGAAGTTAATAATACATGATACAGAATGATATGTATAGTTCTTCACATTACATACAAAAAATGATACTTTGGAAAATCCTATGTATGCACAGTATATATTTGTGAACATATGTACATAGAAAACACCTGGAAAGGTAAACACAAAATGGGTGATAGTAAGTATCTCTGGGGAATGTGAGAGTTGCTATTTTCACTTGCTTACTTGATAGATAAGTATTATTGTTGTGAAATTTAGAAAGGTTTTTTTTTTTTTTTTAATATAAAACACAGACTAGTCATCCCAGTAGCTACAGCATCCTTACATTTAAAATATTATGAAATATTTGAAATTTTAAAAAGCAAAATATTCAGCATTCATTAAATTCCTAGAGGTTCATTTCTCCCACATACTCACGGAATTAAATTATTAGTGTTGGTTGTTGTTAATAATACATATTACAGAATGATATATATAGTTCTTCACATTATATACAAAAAAATGATACTTTGGAAAACCTTATGTATGTACATTATATATTTGTGAATGTGTATACATTGTTGTTAGGTGTCATCAAGTCAGTTTGGACTTATAGCAACCCCATGCACAACAGAACAAAACATGGCCCAGTGCTGCAGCATCCTCACAACCGTTACATTTGAGCCCACTGCTGCTGATACTATGTCAATCCATCTCTCTGGGGATTTTCCTTGTTCACTGACTCTCCATTTGACCAAACATGATGTTCTTCTCCAGGGACTGCTCCCTGCTGATAACATGTCTGAAGTGTAAGAGTTGAAGTCTCTGCCATGTTGGCTATTAAGGAGCATTCTGTCTGCACCTTCTTCCAAGATAGATTTGTTTGTTCTTCTGGCAGTCCATGGTGTTTTCAATATTCTTCTCCAATACTGTAATTCAAATGCATCGATTCTTCTATGGTTTTCCTTACTCACATTCCAATTTTCACATGCACAGGTAACAATGAAATCAGATCGTTCTACAAAAAGTATGATATACTTAATCAATCTAGAATTTTCTCTGCCAGCTCCAGGTTTGAGAATGAAAGGTGAAATCTAAGTCATTACTCTGTTCATTTCTATCTGCAGCCATCAGGAAAATTACTTATTCTTATCTTCCCTCAATCATAAAACTTTCTGTAAAATTATTTCACTTCCAATCATAAAGTGCCCAAAAGGTGATCTAACAGTATACAGAGGACAAAGCCAAGGTATAACAGACACTTGTAAGAAATACTACATAAACATACATGTTCAGATTAGGCTCTTAATGTATGATGCAGTGGCTCTAGTAAGAGTTAAGTATGAAAAAAATACACATATATACTCTGTTCAGTAATCAAGTATGCTTGACTCAGTGCATAGCAAATCCCCGAGAAACAAACTTCTTTTGCCAAGCAAATGATTATCTGACATCAGTTTTGTCTTGTTTGCTCTGAAGAATTTAGATTTTTAAAGTACTATGAACACTAAAAAGTAGAAATTTCCAAAAATATACAACAACTAACAATAAACTTATTACTCCTACATCAAGAGTCAGTGTTTAGTCCTTTTTACTCAACCAAATTTGCTACAATGACCATCTAGTATTACTTGTCTGATGTTGGGGAGAAGCCCTGGTGTGGCACTTCTGGATAATGCAATGGACTGTAGGGTCAGTTTGAACCGCAAGGTCAGAGGTTCAAACTCACCAGCCGCTCCTTGGAAACTCTACACAGAGTTCACTGTGAATCGGAACCGACTCGACATCACTTAGCAACAAAATGTTGGGGAAGTTTAAAACAGGTAAGTTCAAAATGGTTTATAACCTCCAAGGTCTAGGAAACATCCTTTTCTCAGTCCTTCTTCCTTGTCTAAGAAAGAGATATTGACCAACCACAGGAGGGCTATGCCACAATTCTAACCTCATCTTCCAGATCACTTAGCATTCAAATTTGTAATTTACAAAGATAATATTCAACCATCTTCTCACATCTAAAAACACATAGTATTTTCAAATATGGGCTTTTACCAGAAAGATCTTGTAAATTAATAAAAGGTATCATAGCAAATCTGTCTGCCTTCTATTATTTATGCCATTGTCGCTGTTGTTAAAATGCCATCGAGTCAGTTCCAACCCACAGCAACCCTGTATAGGGTTTCTGAGGAGTGGCTGGTGAGTCTGAACCACTGACCTTGTGATTCAAACTGACTATGCAGTCCAGCACACTAACCCACACACAGCGTCACACCAGGATTCCATTTACATTAGCGTTCCATAAACTAAAACAGTGTGAATTCTGTCACTGACTATTGCGAGTCTAACCTTTCCATCATAATAATCTGACAATTCTTTTAAAAAAAAAAAAAAAAAAAAAACCTGACTCTAATGCAGACAGTAAAATACTATTTTAATATTAAAGAAACTGTTTCAATCATCTAAGCAATAATCTACCTTTAAATTAAGAGGTGCACAGATAACCTGTTATTTTTAGGACTGTGTTAGATCTAGTTCACTCACTTCTAGGTGGCAGGAGAAATAATCACATATGTAAGTAAACAGTCTATATTTTTAATATAGTGTTGAGTTTTAAGAAGGTCAGTTGGGAATAAAACACCTCAAAGCTAAAAAGATCAGCGTTTAACACACAAACACACACACACACTACTGCAGCCTTTCAAGTATCGCATGAGACCCAACATCTTTATGCTTCTCAGCATTCTATATATTCCTAAGGCCACTTTTATAGCAAAAATCATTACAGTAGATAGTTTACCACAGCAAATACATGTATGTGGTTGATTCTAGAATCAAAGGAGCTCTGGTAGCGTACTGGTTACGAATTGGGCTGCGAACCGTAAGGTCAGCAGTTTGAAACTACCAGCTGTTTCGCGGGAGAAAGATGAGGCTTTCTGCTCCCATAAAGATTTACAGCCTCGGAAACCCAGTACAGGGTCACTATGAGTCGGAACCGACTCCATGGCACACAGCCACCAGCCACCATAACAACTAGAGTGAAGGTTGTTGTTAGGTGCCATCGAGTCAGTACCAACTCATAGCAACCCTATGCACAGCAGAACGAAACACAGCCCGATCCTGGGCCAACCCTCCTGATCACAAATTAAATGGAGTCCTGCCTGGTGTGGCGCTGTAAGATAAGCACTGGACTGCTAACCACAAGGTCAGCAATTCAAACCCACCACCAGCCACTCTTCAGAAACCCTAAACAGGGTCGCTATGAGTCATAATTGACAGCAACCACACGTCAGATTAAAAACTAAAACTCAACGAATAGCAAACACTGTGTATTCACCACCTGGTACTAAATAAAGCTGCTGCAATAGACAGCTTGCAAAGATGGCTGCAAGAATTCTTCAAATCCCTCTGTACACATACTCTTTGCCAAAATCATTTCCCCTCCCTTGACTCTGGACTGAATTTATGGTGTGCCTTTACCAATAGAATCTAGCAGAGGGATGCCCATGACTTCTAAGTCTAGGCCTTAAAAGTCCTTGCAGTTTCCACTCTCACCATCTTAGAATACTTCAGCTGCCTGGTTATAAAGTCAAGGCCAGCCCACATGAGAATAGGAAACGAGTAGAGAGAGAGGGTCAGCCAACAGCCAGCACCAACCACCACACAAGCTAGTGAGGCCATCTTAAAATAGACAGTCCCAGTTGAGCGGGCAACATGAATGACCCCAGGCAAGACCAACAGAAGATCTGCTCAACCAACCATAGCTCAAATTGCTGAGCCATGGAAGCACAGGGAAATGTTTATTTTAAGCCACAAATTAAGGATGGTTTGCTAAGCATCATCAAAAATGACATAAAGACTGTCAGAATGAATATTCGAGAACTGAACCTCACAGTTTGTCACAGGTACCCTTGAGGCAAAGCTTCAAATGAGGTGCTGCCAGAAGATGTTGCCGCTGAAGCTTTCTTGGGGAAAACTGCATTGTGCCTACTACTTCTCTTGCCTTGATACCTTGTCAACCCCTGCAAGTTTTAAATGTGGATACGCCCCTCATGTGTACATTCCTCGGGTCTTCTGCTGCCTTGCCATTGGTCTTAGCTTTTGGACCATCTCCATCTTGTCTCTGGCTTTATAGACTTCATTTTGGAATCTACTCCCTATTTTATAGCCCACCTGTCAGTCTACTACAGGCTTTGTGTTTTGCTCTCAATTACCCACAGTGCACTGTAACCTCAAAGCATGGCCCCAAATAATCTCATTACTTCTAGGAAGCAATAATCCAGAAAGTATTAAAGAAAAATAATAATAGTAAGCAAAGCAGAACTTAAACTAACTTAGCACTGTCAGGCTAATGGGCCATTTTGGAAGATAAATAACTATTCCAATAATGCTAACAGGGCTTAAAACCATTTTGGAAGTACCTTAAGAGCAAATCAATGTCACATCAGAAAATTGGTCTCATTTCTTCCTAAAATGGATATGAGCAATTCTTTTTCTTTCTTTTTTTTTTAATTTTTTTATTTTAAAGGAAAACATAGCTGTAGCTTTCTTCAGCTTTCCAAACGTAAAGTGTCCGTATGAAACATTTAGTGAATCAAACTGGCGCCAAACTACGAAGCACCTATCATTAATTTATATGGGAAAAAATTTTGAGTGTCCTCCGGCCTAAAAAATAACCTACCAATTCATACCAAATAACACATAAATCCAAAAATAACACTAACGTACAGAGAATTCACAGACGCAGTTCAAAGCTGTGGCGGTTTGATGCTGAGCTGCTGAGTACAATCCTGGGAAAGGAACTTGCTGAACTCACTAACGCGCTCTTGCCTCTTTAACAGCTTGCTGTAAAACAAGTGTTGAACGCCATTTCGCTGTTTTTCAGAAAAGCAGAGATCCTCTTCAGATTTCTCTCAGTTATCAAAAACAAGTACTAATGTAGGTCTTTTGGAAAAAAGCAAAATGACATAAGGCAAACTTTCAAAAAGCAGACAATGCCTGTATAAAATATAAACGGACACCCTCCCCCCACTCCCCCCCCAGCTTGTCTCCTTGAAAGAAACACTTCCGGTATTTATAAATTCTGATAGGACCAATTTTAAAGTCAGTCCTAAAAATAAGGAGTCCTAGTGTGGCACTGTACGAACAAACACTGGACTGCTAACCACAGATAGGCCGTTCAAACCCACAAGTCGCCCGACAGCACTTAATGACAATATAACTCATAAACACCATCTTTCATATTATTGTCATTTTATTTTCAGTGACTCTACAAGACAAAGCAATCTTTAATTTGGAAACAACTACCTACAGCTGAACTCTGGTAGTGCAGTGGTTACAAATCAGGCTGCTAACCTCAGAGGCAGCAGTTCGAGACTACCAGCTGTTCTGCGGGAGAAAGATGAGGCTTTCTGCTCCCGTAAAGATTTACAGCCTCGGAAACCCTGTACAGGGTCACTATGGGTCGGAACCGACTCCACAGCACATAAAAATAACAACACCTGCAGCTGAAAATCATTTCTTTTTTCAAATGATAGACTAAATGGATTACAAATTAAAAGCACTAGCAAAACAAATGTCTGACCAGGACTGTTACACATGGACTGGAATGGATTAGACAGCAGTGGGTCGGTGGGCAGATTTTTTAGTGACTAAAGGGAGCACAGTGGCTCAGTAGGATACGCACTGAGCTGTTAACCACAAGATTGGTGGTTCGAGCCCACCAACTGCTCCACAGAAGAAAGATGAGGTTTCCTTCTCCAGAAATCCTATACAAGGTTGATATGAGTTGAACTAACTCAACAGCACACAACAACAAGAAAAGATCAGTTATTTTCTTATTCCTTCAAGACAGTTTAAAATGCATAAGCTATAAAGCTGCTTCTATTATCTATTTCTCACGGGCTTTACAGAGTCTCTGAGTGGAGCAAACAGTACAGTACTCCACTACAGGATGAAAGATTGGCAGTTTAAACTCACCCAGAGAGGCCTTAAAAGAGAGGCCTGGTAATTTACTTCTGAAAGGTCGCAGCCTTGAAAACTCTACAGAACACACTTCCTCTGCACACAAGGGGTAGCTGTGAGTCGGAATCGACTTGGTGGGCTTTAAAGACCAGGGTGGGAAATTATAGGTTTCAGAAAGTTTGGTGCTCCTACAAAAACAATAAGATGCTTACAGATCATCTCTTAGCCCATATTGTTGTTGTTGTTAAGTGCCGTCGAGTCAGTTTTGACTCACAGCAACCCTGTATAGGGTTTCCAAGGGGCGGCTGGTGGACTTGTACCTCCGATCCTGCACTTATCCTACAGTGTCACACCATGACCCTTCTCTTAGCCCTAGGAATGGTGATTTTCTAAGCAACTGATAAATACTTAGTTTAGTAAACAGTAATATGTAGCTGTGATCTTACAGCAAATGTATCAGAAATCTTACATCTGCCACCTGAAACTACACAGAAACACTTCTCCCACGAAAGGTGACATATTAAAAATGTCTGGACAACAACCTTTGTTTAAAGTAAGGCAATGCATTTAGGACTCCAGAAACCTAAAAGGGCATCTACAAGGAAAAACAAAAAAGTAGGATTACATAGTAAAACATTCTCTGCTAAAGCCCGATTCACCCAAGGAACACTACATGTGGGAAAGTACAGATTGTTCTTGGATTGTCCAAAATTAAACTCACAGCTAACCTCGCTCCACATACTCTTTTCACCCCTCAATCATTAATTCCCTCTCCTAACAATGCATCTGACCCATACAGTCATTGCTTACTTTACTGAATTTTTACTAAGATAATAAATACTGGATGTTTTATTTACTTTGTGATACATAAACCAGGCTAAGCTATAGCACATAACAACAACAACAAGCTATTATTAATCTTTTAATTACTCAAATACCAAAATGTTCTTTAACTCTAGGGAAATGAAAGGACCATGATTCGAATTTATCTTTTAAGTAACTTAACTTAATACAGGTATTATTTTCCCAAAGTAGTTAATTGTAGAACTTCTTTAGATTTTCACCCCCCAAAAGCATATTCAGTTCTTTCTTTATAACACAAAAGATAAATTGAGTCTACCACATCCAACCACTAGACTCAAAAGATTTTTTTTTAAAGAAACATTTTTATAATTATGAAAATACTGGATTTCATTTGCAAGGAATCTGTATTTATCATCATTGCAAGAGCAGTCATAAAGTATGAATTGAGTGGGTAAGATTAAAACTCATACTTTAAAACTGCCTTTTGAAGTCAACAGGGGATCTATTTTACAACACAAAAAGAATAACACAGAAATTATGAATCAATTTGCTCTAAAACAGGTTTTCGTTTTTGTTTGTTTTTTTTTTAAATCAGTTAAGTGTTGCCTATCACCTTTCTGTGGAGTCCTGTTGTGGCACTGTAGGATAAGTACCGAACTGCTAACCACAAGGTCGACGGTTCAAAGCTACCAGCCACTCCCTGGAAACCCTATACAGGATTGCTGTGAGTAGAAACTGACTGGATGGCACTTAACAACAACCTTATTGTCTTTCTATAGTTATGACAGTGTGGTAATGCCTCCTCATGTTTTCAGGATGAGCCTCACACTGCTGACAGTCATCGTGATCTCTGAACGTCTGAGAACATACTCCCCCAGCACTATCCAGGAGAACTAGGTGTGAGGATAGAATGAGCATATATCTGCATATCCAGTAAGGCATGCACAAGCCACAGGCACTGAGAACTAGAAAAGTGGCTAGCAGAACTAAGGAACTGTATTTTTATTTTATCTTGCTTTACTTAACCTGAACGTAAATCGTCACATGTGGCTAATAGCAACCAAAGGGTGTGGGAATGATACAAATGCTGTTGCTGCTCTGATTATTAAAAACTATCAGTCTGGCAGAAGGGACCTGATTCTAACCCAGAAACATTGCTCCAGTGACTGATCAGTCATAAAAGGCATGTAATTAAGATACATTTTTTCACCTATTAACTTGCTGATCCCCAATATGACTTCTTAACACACATACAAGTACCCAACTCCATCTCACTAACAGGTTATATATAACCAATGACTTTTAAAAAGTGTATTATTATAATAAATCAATAAAAAACTTGTACATGAAATAAAGGCACTATGCCAGGGGAAGGGAACATCCAGATTAAGGACCATATAAGGCCCGTGAAATCATCTGGTCTGGTTCTGCCAAGACAACCACAGTTCACACTTATTGTTGTTAAGTGCCCTCGAGTCAGTTCTGACCCATGGCAACCCTGTGTAGGGTTTCCAAGGAGCAGCTGGTGAGCTTGAACTTCCATCCTTGCAGTTCAAACCAACTTTTCAGTCCAGCACATTAACCCACAGCACCACACCAAGACTCCAGCCATCACACTAGGGGTGAGTTAATTAAATCTTTGGCCAAAAGTAACAGGCTAATTTTTAAGTTGATAATTTTGTATGACCCACAAATGATATTATAAATGTTGGCAGAAGAGGCCAAGATGGCCAAACTCCATCTTTCATACTTTGGACGTCTTGTCAGGAAGGACCAGTCACTGGAGAAGGAGATCATGTTTGGTAAGGTGATGGCACTTAACAACAACAACAACAAGGTGAAGGGTCAGAGAAAAAGATGAAGACCCCAAACAAGATGGACTGGCCAAGTGGCAGCATCGATGGACTCACGCATGGCAACAGTAGTGAGGTTGGCCCAGGATCAGGCAGTGTTTAGTTCTGCTATGCATAAGGTCGCTACAGCACCTAACAACAACTTGATGCCACTTAACAACAACCCCTGCACTATGTGAATAGCCTAGTTCATAAGTTAAATAAACATACCCTAATGAAAACACAGAGTCCTGGTGTGGTGCTGTGGGTTAACGTGCCAAAGTGCAAAGCCATTTGAAACGCAAGGTCAGCGGTTCAAGTTCGCCAGCTGCTCATCGGAAACCCTATGCAGGGTCACTATGGGTCGGAATCGACTCAACAGTACTTAACAACAATGAAGAAACAATTTATGGACAAGAAAAAGTCTGTGAAAACATTTTATTATTTCTTAATTCCATTTTTCTACATCGTTTTTGCAGCTATGTGTAATTTTTGTGCTTCTGAAGAAATAGCCAAGGAGCCCCGGTGGCGCTCTGGGTTAGGCATTGGGCTTTTAACTACAAACTCATCAGCTGCTCAGCAGGAGAAAGACATAGCAAGGCTGTCTGCTCCCATAAAGGTTTAGAGTCTCGGGAGCCCTATGCAGGGTTGCTGTGAGTTAGAATCAACTCTGTGGCAACAATTTTAATTTGGTTTCCTTAAAGAAATAGCTAGAAGTTTTAATATGGTGCCAGTGGTAAAATAAATTTTCCCAAATACATGTATTTATTCTATTAATATGTAGTTATAACATCAATTGGATCAATATTTCTAACATCTAACTCCTTCCTGCTCACCAATATAGAAACAATATGTTTTAAGAAAAGTTCTGAACTATGTAGGAATGGTAAAACCAGAATTCTAGGGGTCTTTGGACCTAGACAAGTTAGTTCAATTTTGGCCTTTAGAGGCCTTGGTTAAAAAAAAAAAGAACTGGGATCGATTTCTAATTCAGTCTCTGTCAGAATTAAATTTTCTTTCCCCCTCTATATCCTTGTATCATCCTTCATTTGTAAACTGACGTATAAAAGCCATCACTGGCCTATCATACCTTCCCCTTGACAAACTAACGGGACTGCTCCTCTTCTGCTTTCTTGAAGTCACCTTGTAATTAAGCAAGTGAGCATAATGTCAATGCCAGTTTAAAAGAAAAGATATAACCAAGTGATTCCAATTCAAACCCAAGCTGCACAATACAAACCAACAGGCACAGAAGAAAAGATCATCCCTTTTCAATCCCTAAAACAAGACAAGAACAAAAGCAACTGACTGTCCCTTGTTACAAACACTGGCACAAACTAATGCTACCAGTTCAAAACAAGACTGTGAATTCTTCTAAGACTTCAACTGTCAACAGAGTGGCGGTGAGAAGTCTCAGAATTGTCACAGGTCACTGGCTTCCAAAATACTCCTCAAATGAAATCCTATCACTCACGGAGCAGTAAGTGTCATCACTGTTGACTTGCCAAACTAGTTTTTTTGCCAGATAGCTCCAGCAGTGCCTAAAGGCTGGAACCCTAAGCCCTGTTAGTGTCATCAAAATGTTTATCTTCACTGAAGGAAAGAACTGAATGAGCATTCCCAGTACTAGGCTTCTGAACAGTTTGAAACTTAAATGCGATCAAATGAATGGTAAGGGCTCTTGCTATTTTTACATGTATCAAAACATACAATCAGTGTAAACGGCCAATTCATCTAATTGTTCAGTGTCCAAGACGTTTCTTACGGTTCAAGCATGAATTTATTGTCAAATCATTATTCACTGTTTGGCAAGAGAAAAGAAACGAAATACAGCAACATTAACGCACGTAGGATTCCAAAGTGTTTATCAAAATCAATTTTAGAACTAAAGTTCTGCCCGTCCGTTCTCTAAAGGACTTCTGTTTCCCCTCTGCTTCCCAGTTAAGCCCAGGCTGAAATGCCTTTTTAATTAACATACTGGATTCTCCTCTTACTAGTAACAAAAACTTGACCAATTGAATAGCAGCTATCGAGAAAGGAATACTTGAATTGCTTTAACATAAAATCACTTGAATCACTTTAGTTTTAGTACAATTTAAATACAACAATGTTGGAGAAAAATATAAAACCTCGTATGATGGATTACAGAGACATGTATCTAAATAGAAAAAAAATGCATTTTGCAAAGCAAGACACCAGGTCTGGTGTGGTGCTGTAGGACACACACTGGACTGCTAATCCCAAGGCTGGCAGTTCAAACCGACCAGCTGCTCCTTGGAAATCCTGTACAGGGTAGTTATGAGTCTGAACCTACTCCACAGCACTTAACAACAGTTAGATTGGTTTTGACTTCAAAAGCCCCAATTCTGGGATCTTAGCGTTTACCGCACCAGTGGTGGTGGTGGTATGCTGTGGAGTCGGTTCCGACTCAGAGCAACCCTGGTACAGGGTTTCTGCGGCTGTAAATCTTCACGGGAGCAGAAAGCCTCATCTTTCTCCCACAGAACAGCTGGGAGTTTCAAACTGGTGACCTTGAGGTTAGCAGCCCGACTCATAACCACTACGCTACCAGAGCTCCTTGCTCTCACCCTTAGGATGACAGCACTGGTGTGATCCTTGATATCAAAACAAACACACATATCCACTGCCATGGAGGTGATTCCGCCTCATAGTGACCTTGAATACAGTTCCAGAGGCTGTAAATATTTACAAGAGCAGACAGCCTCATCTTTTACTCATGGAGCAGTTAGTGGGTGTGAACTACCAACCTTGTGGTTAGCAGTTCAATGCTTATCCTACCGTGTCACCAGGGTTCAGTCCTTTATAGAAAGATCCACAACGAGGTAGACTGACACAGTGACAGCAGCAATGCGCTCAAATAACGACTGTAATTTGTTCTGCTAGGTATAAGGGTTGCTGTGAGTCGGAACCAACTCAAGGCACCTAACAACTACCAGCATCACCATTATAACAATCTTGAAAAACACTGGTCCTGTTCCTATTCTTTATCTGCATCCTATTTCTACACAGCAGGAGGCCCCATAGACTACAGTTAAGTTGTTGTTGTGAAATGCCGTTGAGTCGGTTCCAACCCATAGCGACCCTGTATAGGGTTTCCGAGGATCAGCTAGTGAGAGCTTGAACCACCAACCTTGTGGTTCAAACGGCTTTGCAGTCTGAAGCATTAGCCCACAGTGCCACACCAGGAGACCAGCTAACTAAAAGGTTGCCAGTTCAAACCAACCAGCCCCTCTGCAGAAGAAAGGCATAGTGATATGCTTCTATAAAGATTACAGCCAAGAGAGCCCTACAAGGCAGTTCTACTCTGCTATGTGGGGACTATAAATTGGAGTCGACAACAACATAAATAAACACTAGGACAGGACTTATCTGTACACCCAAGAAAGGCATGCTGTAGAGGAGGAAAGCAGAGGAAAGCCATTCTACTACAGTATCCACGTAAAAGGACACCAGGACTCTGGCAGGGAGATCTACATCCTTTAATCTGGAATGGCTACCTCTCAGTCCTGTGATCCCAGGAAAGCCCGGTGGTGTCTGCCTCTAACCTACAGAACACAGGTGGTGGAAACTCTCAAAGAGGATTAATGAGCTAATTTTTACAGAGTCCTTTAAGCTGATTGGCTGAAACACAACTAAATAAGCACTGACATTAACCACAGGCAAGCTCAAACCCACAGGATCCATCCAGGGAGACAAATTTTCAACAATGTTCTTCTTCCACAAGAGGAGTGAGAGTATGTGTCCCCAGAACTCAGTCCTGTACCCAGAAAACATTTATCAGATATAGAGGATGTCATGTGGGGTCCAGAGATAACCCTGTCCTCAAGGAATACTTAACAGCTGAGTCCCACGATGGGCAAGTAGGCAAACAACTGGCACACATCGAGAGGACTGCCTGGGAGTAAGATGCAAAGCAGAGCCTGGGGGAGGCCTTGAAAATACAGGGGCTGTTTCTGTGAAAATAAATCATGTATTCAGGGGCCTTAGATCCTGGATTGAACTCCCAGTGTAAGATCAGCACTGGACTATGAAGCACAAGGTCGTCAGTTCAAACCCACCAGCTGCTCCTTGGAAACCCTATATGGTCACTCTAAGCCGGCACCAACTGGATGGCACTTAACAATAACAAAACAACAGATTCTGGACTAAGATGCTGGTTCTATGGGTATGTTCAATTTCTGAGCAGGCATCACACTTCACACTTTTTTGACCTTTTCCACATATATATTTCACATATATATTATACTGCAATAAACGTAAAACTTCAAAAGGGAAAAAGAACTCTCTTGTACACACAGAAACAGAAAGGAAAGGGTGAGATGGTATTGCAAACAGAGGGAAACTTAAACATCTCAGCAATTGCAAAAGATCCCCCACTGGCTGGAAATGACAAGATATAGCTGGAAAGGAAAGCTAAAGGCAATTCCCAAAAGGTCTTAAGCATCATTCTCAAAATTAACCTTAAAGTTGAAGGGAAAGAAACCAAAGGTGTTTAAGCCTGGGAGCAATAGGATAAAAATTTGGGTATAAGTATTACTTTAGCAGCCATGCATACAGGAGCCAGAAGCAGGAATGGAGACAAGTATATGGGTTGTTGTTCTTAAGTACACTGAGTCGGTTCTGACCCACAGCGACTGACCGTGTATACGGTTTCCAAGGAGCAGTTGGTGAGCTTGAACCACTGACCCTGCAGTTCAAAGTGGCCTTGCAGTCCAGCGTGTTAACCCACAGTGCCACACCAGGACTCCAGTATATGGGTTAGAAAGTTATAATAATCAAAATAAAAATTCCTAAGGTCCTGAAATATACTGCTGAACAGCCAAGTCAAAGAATCAGAGACAGATCAAAAAAATATCAAGGATGTAGGATTAACTGGGTAACAAATTAGATGTGGAAATTATCAGGCATGTTTCACCCTTTAGGGTCTTAATGCAGATGGAGACTATGGAAGATGATTGGGATAGGAGCAAAGGTAGAGAGTGTGTTTAACTGTCAGTATGAAGTTCCTATGAAACATCCAAATAAAGAAGTACAGAAGGTAATCCACATACTAATCCAAAGGTCAGCAGGAGTTCATCAAGAGAGTGGGATGGCACGGAAGCCCATCCCAGAGACTTTTTAGTTCTTACCACCACATGCCAAAGCCGCTGAGAGGAAACACAAGGGCTGAAGTGTCTGCTGTCTCTGACTGACCACAGAAGGGTCACTGAGATTTTGGCAACAGCAGCTTTGGTGTCTTATCCCTCTAGAGAGGGCAGAGGCCAGACTGCAGTGGACTGAAAAGTGGAGGTTCTTTCCAACAGCTTTGCTATGAAAGGAAGGAGAGCGAGCTAAGGTACTAGCTGAGGAGGAAGGAATATTGAGAGTGTTTTGTCCTCTTTTGAGAATATTTAATTCTAAGAGAGGGCAAAGAAGAAGACAGGAATCCAACAGTGATGACTTTATCACAAACTCCCCTGTCCTCTCACTCACTGGACACACAGTGAATATTGCTTTTCGTCAGCAGCATTTCCTGCCAACATGGCAGCCTCCGTAGGGCGGGCGATCTCAGAGGTGGAGGAAAAGTGCAGTCTTAGCAGGCTTCTCTCAGAGCCCTTTCCTCCCATCAACCTTCCCACAGGATGCTCTCACCACTTGTCACAGAGCCATTTGGCACCTGAAGCCCTGAGCTATCCAAATCGCCAGGAGCTCCACAGGTCTCTCCAGCTTCCTCCACACAGCGGAGGTGCAAGGGGAAGCCAGGCCTCCATGTGCCTCAGGCTCCCACTGCCAACCACCTCCAGTCACCCACTGAAAGGAGACTGGGAGGCAACCTCTCCCCCAGAGAACTCTTCAAGGCCCTCCACAACCTTGTTCAAGGCAGGGCCCTGCTCTCTCCTAATAGTCTGGATCTGATTAGCAAACCAAGTTTATATTAGTTATGGCCAAGACTAATTGAGAATGAGTGTGTGCCAGGCAGTTTCTTAAGTGCTTTGCATTCTTTCAATCCTCATGACAACCCTATTTTTACCATCCCCATGTTATAAACGAGGAAACTGAGTACAGAGAAATTTAAGGGATATGCTCTAGGTGGCAACACCAGGATCAGCTATTGCCAGGATATGAAATGAGCCCAGTAGTCTGACTCAAGAGAGCAAGCTGTAACCATTTGTTTTCAAACATTACTGAAAATCTAGCATACAACAGACCACAAGGGTATGGGGAAATTATTACCAGTCACAAATGAAGCACATAAATAAATAAAGCAAGTACTAAAGTAACATGCTTCTTTTCACCTTGAGGTTTTTCTCCAAAGTAGTAGTTTGAACATTTGAACCACAAGGTCAGCTGTTCAAGCTCCCCAGCCACTCCTTGGAAACCCTATACAGGATCGCTATGAGTTGGAATTGACTCAATAGCACTTAATAACAACAACAAATAGTTTGAATAGCACATTTAAAAACACATTTCTGTATATATTTCCTTCTTTATTAAAAGAAAGAAAACTCAAAGTCTTGAGTCTCAGGCAAGCATCTTAGGCCTCTTTCTTTTAGTATTAAAAATA
This sequence comes from Chrysochloris asiatica, assembly GCF_000296735.1. Classification (NCBI taxonomy): domain Eukaryota; kingdom Metazoa; phylum Chordata; class Mammalia; order Afrosoricida; family Chrysochloridae; genus Chrysochloris; species Chrysochloris asiatica. Next base: position 9,739,164 of record NW_006408617.1, read on the forward strand.
CACTAAAACTCCCCGAATGGCTAAAGCAACATTGAAGAACCGAGCAGGAGGCCTCACACTTCCCAACTTCAAAACTTCATGGTGGTTGTTTAAGTGCTGTCAAGTTGGTGTGACCCTGTATAAGTTTTCCAAGATGGGGCTGGTAGGTTCGAACCGCCAACTTTGTGGTTAGCAGTTTAATGCTTATCCTACAGCACCACACCAGGACCCCAAAACTTACTATACAGTCACAGTAATCAAAATAACTTGGTACTGGTTCAATGACAGACACATAGACCAATGGAGTCGAATTGAGAACCCAAAAGTAAAGCCATTTATCTATGGGCAGTTGATCTTTGACAAAGAATCAGAGTCCATCAATGGGGGAAAAAACAGTCTCTTTAACAAATGGTGGATTATCTACATGCAGAAAAATTAAATAGGATCCATACACCATATGCAAAAACTTACTCAGAATGGATCAAAGACCTAAATACTAAACCTGAACCTATAAAGTCCCCAGAAAATAATATAAAGTCAAAACTAAGGGATCTAGGCTCTCTGCTTCTCCCCATTCGACAAGCAGCTGCAGCTTCTCTTGCAGTACCAGCCGCATCCCTGAGACAGAATGATGAAGGTCAGAGTCAACGGATTTGGCCGAATTGGGCGCCTAACTCTGGCAAAGTGAAGGTTGTTGCCATCAACGACCCCTTCATTGACCTCAACTACATGGTCTACATGTTCCAGTATGATTCTACCCATGGCAAGTTCAATGGCACTATCAAGGCTGTCAAGTAGGGTGATGCTGGTGATAAGTATGTTGTAGAGTCCACCGGTGTCTTCACAACCTTGGCGAAGGCTGGGACTCACATGAAGGGTGGTGCCAAAAGCGTAATCATCTCTGCCCCTTCTGCTGATGCCCCCATGTTTGTGATGGGTGTGAACCATGAGAAGTATGACAACTCCCTCAAGATTGTCAGCAATGCCTCCTGCATCACCCTGGCCAAGGTCATCCTGGCCAAGGTCATCCATGACAACTTTGGCATGGTGGAGGGACTCATACCACCACTGCCGCCCAGAAGACTGTGGATGGCCTCCCTGGAAAACTGTGGCGTAATGCCCATGGGGCTGCCCAGAACATCATCCCTGCATCTACCGGTGCTGCCAAGGCTGTGGGTAAGGTAATCCCTGAACTGAATGGGAAATTCACTGGCATAGCCTTCCATGTCCCTACTCCCAATGTGTCTATTGTGGACCTGGGGAAAGCTGCCAAATACAATGACATCAAGAAGGCAGTGAAGCAGGAATCAGATGGACCCCTGAAAGGCATCCTGGGTTACACTGAAGACCAAGTCGTCTCCTGTGACTTTAATAGTGACACCCACTCTTCCACCTTTGAATGCTGGGGCTGGCATTGCCCTCAATGACTACTTTGTCAAGCTCATTTCCTGGTATGACAATGAATTTGGCTACAGCAACAGGGTGGTGGATCTTATGGTCCATATGGCCTCCAAAGAATAAGAGCCCCCTGGACCACCAGCCCCAGAAACAGCACTAGAGGAAGAGAGAGGCCTTCAGCTGCTGGGAGTCCTTACCCCAACTCTACTCCCCTACACACTGAGAAGCTCCCACCCTCACAGTTGCCATCCAGGCCCCCTGGAAAAGGGGAGGGGCTTAGAGAGCCCAGTCTTGTCATGTACCACCAATAAAATACTAAGGGATCTAATTTTTGACATAAATAACACAAACAACAGAAGATGAACTAGATAAAAGGGCCCTTCCAAAAACTGAATACTTATTCTTACCAAGAGAGTAAAATGAGAGCCTACAGACTAGGAAAAAAACTTCAGTAATGACATTTCTAATACGGGCCTAGTTTCTAAAAAGACAAACAATCCAACAACAACAAAAAATTTTTAAATGGGCAAAGGATACAGCCAACAAAATGTGAAAAGATGCTTGTGACCATTAACTATGACAGCAATGCAAATCAAAACTACACTGATACACAATTCCACCCCTATAAAAATGGCAATAATTTAAAATAAATAAGGAATAGAAAATAGCAAATGCCAGCAAGGTTGTAGGGGGATTGTTTTGTTGTTGTTAGGTGCCATCAAATCAGTACCGACTCATAGCAACCCTATGCACAACAGAATGAAACAATGCCCAGTCCTGGGCCTACCTCACAATTGTTGAGACTCTTATAAACAGATGGTGGGATCATAAAATGGTACCAGCACTATGGAAAACAGTATGGCACTTCCTGAAAAAGTTAGACATAGAAATAACTTATGATGTGGCAATCCCATTCCTAGGCATCATCCAAGAGATGTGACAGCAGTGACAAAAATTGACATATGCACGCCTATATTCATTGCTGAATAATTAATTCGCAATAGTAAAAAGATGGAAACAACGTAAGTACCCATCAACAGATGACTGGATAAGCAAAATGTGGGACATATTTTTAACGGAAAATCATGCAATTATAAAGAATAGTGAGGAGTCCATGAAACACCTTTTAACATGGATGAATCTGGAGGACATCATGCTAAGTAAAAGAAGTCAAGCACAAAAGGAGAAATATCATATGGTCCCATCATTAGAAAAATCAAAAAATATATATACACATAGACAGCAAAGTTCATTCGTGGTTATCATGAATGGGAGGGAGAGGACAAGGGAATCACTGTCTAAATAGAATACAATTGTTACTTTAAGTGTGGAAAAAGAGAAGAACAAATATAGGTGAAGTCAGCACAACTTGACCAAGGTAAATGAAGACATCAAGAAGTATACTAGAAAAAGGGGCAATTTCAGTAAATGCAATAGCATATACAATTTTGCATTAATAGCAAAAATGTATGTAGTTATGTGGGAAGACATATATATATATAAATATTTAGACAGCCACACATAAGTAAACATACATACATGTATAGATCTATCTGTATATGTATAGCTGTACATGTATACACACAATTGTGTAAGCTGCATATATATCCACATATATAACACACTTGAGCAGGTTCTGCCTCATAGCAACCCTGTATAAGGTTTCCAGGGCTGTAAATCTTAATGGGAGCAGAAAGCCTCATCTTTCTCCCAAGGAATGGCTGGTGGTTTCGAACTGCTAATCTTGTGGTTAGTAGCCCAACATGTAACCCACTATGCTACCAGGGGTGGCACAATTACAGAGGCTGCCTAAACATAACCAAACAACTAGGCTTACTGGGTTAGAAGGTTTGAGACCACAATCTAAAGAGACAACTCCATCAACTGGCATACAAAGTTCATAAAGGATATAGTCTACACATCCTAGAATGGTGAGAAGCATCTGAGGTCTTTAAAGCTTGTAAGTGGCCATCTAAGATAAAACTATTGGTCTCCACTTGTCTGAAACAAAAGAGAATGAAGACAATCAAAGGCTCAAAGGAGAAACTAGTCTAAGGGACTAAGAGCCCACAACCTTCTCTAACCTGAGACCAGAAGAACTACATGGTACCCAGCTACCTCAAGGGATCATTCCTACCAGAGACACAATACAAGGGCCTCGATAGAAGGTGATAAAAATACAGAACAAAACTCAGCTTCCTAAGAAAGACCAGACCAACCATACTGATAGATACTGAAGAATCACTGAGACTACTGTCCTAAAGTTTGAACGTGGAGTAGAAACTTCTTCTGCAGGTCACTTTTCATCAAGTAATAGATTCACTTATAAAATATAAAATTAACCTGTGAACAATGTACTCCCATAAACAATTAAACCACACAAGAAGCTTCAAAAAGTTCATGAACAAATCCCACTGTCTTAATTCCATTTTTCGATGAATTTTTTGAAGTGCCTTCATAGGAGGATAGCTCCCACTGTCCTCAAGATCCCTTTTGGACATCTAATTTTTCAAAAGCACTAGTCCCTAAACCCCAGAACCACACAGAACCTTCATGAGCACAGAGCAAAGTGGAAATGCCGCAGGCTGTTTGAAGGTCTTATTTTGGAAGAAACTGTTGTCCCCTTGAAGACTGGCCACATGTCCTAGTACTTGGGCCTAGAGAAAATGAAGAATGATCACACAAAGCCTCCCAGGAGAAAAAAAACACAACAATCAGAGGACCCTTCAAGTCAAACTAGGATTTTAGACATCAAAAAATTCTTTGTATTAACATACTACCATGGAGTCAGTTGGGACTCACAGTATAGTCATCAAGGCTGTGAACCTTTGCAAGGACAGAAAACCTCAACTTTCTCCCACTAAGTGGGTGATGGGTTTGTACTACCTACCTTACAGTTAGCAGTCCAGTGCTTATTCTGCAGCAAATCAGGACTCCTTTTATATTGACTAAGGCAGCAAATGAAGTGCTACTTTTAGATCATTTTAAATTACCACTCAGGCCAAAAGTGAAGCAATACTAAGAAACCAAAAACTACATAATGACAGACTCATGAGCTACCAGTTACACACAGAGACAGCAAGAAAATCAAACATACTTAGAGACAAGCAGGCACCTATTTAGTGTCTCTAGTGGTGTGGCACTGTAGGATAAGTATTGGACTGCAAACCACAAGGTCAGTGGCTCCAGTCCACCAGCATCTCTGCAGAAGAAAGACGAGGCTTTCTGCTTCCACAGAGATTTACAGCATAGGAAATCCTACATAGGTTAGCTAGGAGTGGAAATTAACTTGAGGGTAATTAACAACAGAGAATGAATGAGAAACAAAGATTTAAAAGGCTAAAACAAGACTATAAGGAGCTCGGATAGCTTAGTTGGGCTACTAACCTCAAGGTCAGCTAGTTCCAAACTACCAGTGGCTCCACAGAAGAAAAATGAGGCTTTCTGCTCCCATAAAGATTTACAGCCTTGGAAACCCTATACAGAGTCTCTATGAGTCAAACTGACTGCACCACACACCACCACCACCACCACCACCACTACCAAACCATTGTATAAACAAGTTAGAAAGCCTCTGAAGAGCAGTTACTTATAGAGGAGAGAGACAGAATATTTGAAATCTACCACCAACCCACTCCACTATTGTTTTCCTATTGGTCTGAAATGTTTTAGGTCTAGGTCAAGCAGGGGATTGGCAAGATTCTTTCTCATTCTAACCTTCTTCTAGTTTTAAGGGTGGTACACGGGAATTCTGGTAGCGTAGTGGTTACGAATCGGGCTGCAAATCTTAAGGTCAGCAGCTCGAAACTACCAGTTGTTCCAAGGGAGAAAGATGAGGCTTTCTGCTCCCGTAAAGACTTATAGCCTCAGAAACCCTATACAGGGTCACTATGAGTCAGAACCGAATCCAAGGCACATAATCACCACAGGGGAGTTCTAGTGTGGTGTAGGATAAGCACTTCACTGTTAACCACAAGGTACTTAACAACAAGAAGAATTGACAGCTAAAGAAGGAATTTTAAAAGTTCAGACCATTTTTAACCCCTAAGCACAAAGCTCTCAACGGATTTCACATCATTTTTCAGGTCATGCATAAACTTCTGAGTCAGATTACTCCTAAGAGCATTATAATTTCTCCATTGATCTTTTACAACACAAGAACAACAATACAACAAAGACAAAACTTTATTTTTAGACTTGTAAAATCCTGTGTTTATTTTTCTAAAACAGAAGAAGTCAAACAACTGAACCTGCTCTGTTTGGATTTTAGTTAACCTATATTCTTTCCTAATCCTGAGGCCCAACTTCTGCCAGAAGGAAATGAAGAAAAAGTGTTCCATGCCACGCTGGAAAAGTTAAAACACTGCCTCCCTCGGCCTTCTCCTCCACACAGCCGAGCCTCCTGCTGGTCACAGTTCACACTGCTGAAGTTTTATCATATGACACCTGCAGTATGGTGGATAGAGGCAAACACTGTCAAATGGCATTCGTGTCAAAACTGGTTTGAACTTCTGTGCATAATGTTTAAGCAAAAGTGCTTAACCACAAGTTCACTCTTACTTGCTCAACTGGCATTAAACACTTAAATAGAAATGAATGTAGTTCCCTATAAACAGTAAGCCCTTAAAAAACCTGTTTCAGCAATTTGATTTTTCAACAATTTGGTCTCCAGACAAGCCATATCTTTTAGTTGGAAAAACAAGAGACAGATTGAAAATATAGGAAAGCCCTTCCCACAATGTGAATGTGCAGAAATCTGGGTAAAAATATTAGTAAGTAGTTATTTCCATTCTCAAAAATGTCTCAGGTAAGTTTCTATCATTTTCTTCTCACTGAGCTGATCATCCATAATTTACAATGCTATTACCACCAGTAGAAATAAGATGTGCAAGTAATTCAGTCACTTAAATGATGATTTTACTCAGTAATTCACAAAACCAACCAACTCAAAATACGTATTATTTGTAGAGACAAAGTTTGCAATTTAACCATAATAATTAATAAAATGGAAATATAAACATTGGTCCAAACTCTATGGACAATACACACAATGATTCAACTTTTATGAACCAACCCTATGATATTGAAGGAATTCATGGGCTGTTCAGGGATGATGATCCAGGAGATTTAAGTTTGCAGCATGAGGCTGCTTTGCTTAACTTGGCATTTGACAAACTCTTCCCAGAATTCAAAACCCAGCTCAAATACACTATGGCCTTTTCATGTAAATTACACTGCTTCTGTATGTCTTCTATTCACTCCCTTCTTTGTGCTCACTCATCACCCTACAGAATTATTTACATATATCTCCTAACTCACTATATCCTGGAGAGTAGGGTCCACTCTTATTCATTTCTATACTGGTGTCCTGGTGTGGTGCTATAGGACAGACACTGGACTGCTAACCACAAAGTTAGCTGTTCAAGCCCACGAGCCATTCAAACCCACCACCTAAACAAGGTCACTCAGAGTTAGAACTGTCTCGATGGCACTTAATAACAACAACAAACAGATACTAAAGTGCTTGGGATATAATACCTCCACTGTTACCCAGTCAATGCTGACTCACGGCAACCCCAAGCGTTCCAGAGGAAAATTGTTCCACAGGATTTTCTTGACTGTAATCTTTGTGGAAGCAGATCACCAGAACTTTGCTCTGTGGAGCTACTGGGTGGATCTGAACCACCAACCTTTAGGTTAGTTGTTGTTAAGTGTCATCAAGTATCGATCCTGTATAGGGTTTCCAAGGAGCAGCTGGTGGGTTTGAACTGCCAACCGTATGGTTCGCAGTCCAATGCTAACCCACAGCACCACACCAGAAGCCAAGTTAGTGTTAGAGCACAAACCATCTGTGCCACCCAGGAGTCTTTGGAACACAGTAGACTATCAGATTTTGTTGAGCAGATATAAACTATCGGATGACTTTGCTATGACCTATGTAAAAAGAAAGTCAGAAGAAGTCATAGTACTTTACCTTTGGCCTGGGCAATATGGAAAGCTTCTCAATGGATATTCACCTTGGTCTTGAAAACTGAGGGAAATTCACTAGACAGAGACAGGCACTTACTGAATAGCCTATGCAAACGCAGCAAGGGAAAGACCACATGTATGTTGGAGGACAGCAAAGCACTCTGGGTACAATCGAAGTAAGCAGACTACGGGAGGGGGCACACAGGTTGAGTCAAGCTAGAAACAAAACTGGAAAGGTGAAGGGGATTATAAGCTAGTTTAAAGTTTCACTGACTACTCCAGGCTTTGAGAAGCCCTTGAAACCTTTTAATCCATCTAGGTAGTGACACGAAGACTCATCACTTGAGAGACTTTGGCCAAAAAGTTATGAAAAGTCTAGGCCTTCAAAGGATTTTCTCTACAGAGGCCTATTACAACTTTTATATCCTTGGTTACTGTCCCACCATCATTTTCATCATATGTTTTAATATATGCAGTTACTTTAAACGGGATTCAAGTGGCATCACAAACTACATATTTAATTATGTAAAGCAGCTTTGAGAAAAATCATATTGATTAAACCCAAAATGTTTCATTCATATAGTTATTGTTGTTAAACGCCATCTAGTCTGTTCTGACTCATAGCGACCCTGCATAGGGTTTCCGAGGAGCAGCTGGTGGGTTTGAACTGCCAACCTTATTGTGGTTTGCAGCTTAGTGCTGACCCTACAGCGTCACTCCAGGAGAAGCAAGTACTAATTTAAACACCTAATGAAACTGTTATGTTCTAACTTCTTGAAAAAAGTAGAGAAAGAGAAACTCTTTAAAATTAAAGACAGAAAAAAATATTTAAGATAAATATTCTGAATTCCTTCTACATCACTCTGCTGAAAAATCAGGATTGCAAGAAGGCAGCATCCCATCCCAGAGTCAGTAAGTTTACAACCTGAGGGCCCCACTTTTTTACCTGGAGGTGTCCTAAGGGAGTTTAAAAAGACTCAGAAACAGGACGACTCTATAGGTATGGCAAGTTCTAAGTGAACGGTCAACACAAATAACCGCCCCTTCATGTGCCTGCCCAAAGAAAAGTAACCCCGGCTTCTTGATGTTCGACTTTGCCAGGTTTTTGAAAAATGTAAGATAAGGTGATCTTTGTGAGCCGACTAGAAGGCACCATAAGGCGGAGTACAGATCACCGACAGACTCGGGTTTCACTCTTGCAGCTCGGCCCTGGACCAGAGAGAAGCATCGCCCGGTGCAGGGCAGGAAGCCAGAGCGCCCGCCTTCCCTGGGCGGCCGGGCTGGGCGGCAGACCGCGCGCCCGGCACCAAGGGAGGCGGGTACCTGGGTGCGCAGGGCGGCATGGAGAGAAGGGCTGCAACGCGAACGCGCAGAGGCGGCTGTCAGAGTGTGAGGCCAGCATCCTCCCCAAGCTCGGCAGAGAACTCAGGCCTCCGAGGCTTCTACGTGGCCCCGTTACCCACGGCGAGCGGGTAATGACGAGAGACAGAGGAGCGGTGCTTGGAGAGCGGAGGCGCGGCTGCGCCCGCAGAGTCCCTCAGGACGCGGTTCCCAGGGCGCAGCGCAGGGGCGCTGGCAGCCCTGGGCGCCGCCCCCGCTACCCCACCCCACCCCACCCCACCCCACCCCACCCACTGCTGCCAGCCCGAATGGCCCCCAACCCGGGGCTGTGACCCGGGCGGACCAAGATACAAGGAGATGAGGCAGCTTTGCCGGGTCCCTGGCTCAGCCGCCCCCGCGATCCCGGAGATAAAAGTTTGCAGCATGCGGCTCGTCTGCAGTGTCACATCCGCCGCGCCGCCTCCTGCAGCACCAGCGCTCAGAGACCGAACAAATAAATTTTAAAAAACAAAAAACAAAAGCTGTTAAAGCCGGTAGGCCACGAAGCCGGCCGCTCGGCCTCCCGTTCATGCAAGCAAGCGAGCCCAGCATCCTACGCCCCCGCCCGCCCCCGGCCGCACCTCCCCGCCCGGCCTGAGCCGGCGCCGCCGCACTGACCGATAACCTCCTGCAGCTCGTACGCGTCCCTGCAGATGGGCCAGCCGACTG
>NW_006408617.1:9748659-9751545 GCF_000296735.1 Chrysochloris asiatica
CCGGCACTGCTGTTGCGGCCGCCGGGGCTGGCCCTGCCGCCGCTGTCACCGGAGCCGCCTGCTGGGGCTGCTGGACGTGCACGGGGGAGCCGCTCGGCTCCGCCATGATGCTGCCGGAGGAAAGGGGAGAACGCGCCGGGCGGCAGACGACCTTCCACTTGAAACTTCCCTTCCTTCGTCGCCGACACCTCTCGGTCGGCGCACGCCCTCCCCGCTTGCCGCCGCCGCCGCCGCCGCCGGAGCCAGCCACGAGGGGAGGGAGCGAGGGAGGCCGCGCCAGGCGGAGGGAGGAGGCAGCGCTGGCGGAGGCGGGGAGAGGAGGAGGCGGCCGCCGCCGCGCTCGCCGCGCGCCCCGACACTCGCGCGCGCTCTTTTCTGCCTCGGCTAGGGGAACCGCCGTCCCGCCGCCCCCTCCCGCTCTGGTCACAGACTGGGAAGTTTCCACCAAAGCGTATCAAGGCTGGTTTGTTTTTGTTTGAGGGACCGATGTCTCTGCGCCTCCCTCACTCCCTGCATTCTCTGCGCCTTAGCCCCAGACAATCAGGCTCTCCGGTAGGCGCCCCCTGGGGACCCCGAGGGCGGGGTCGTTGAACCGCCGCCAGGTTCTCAGATTCAGAAGTCTCCCCTAACTACAGAGCACCTGAAGTTCATTTACCAGGTAGCCAATGAGACACCCACACGGGCTTTGTTTGTAGGAAGCCAGTTAAAAAATAACCCAAGTTGTAACTTTCCGGTGTTTTACCTGCCAATGTCACTTTCCCACCTTCCCTAATCTAATCACAGTCTTTCTACTTTTTCTGAGTAAGAGCAACATGATACCTTAGGCTCCTGACTATTCACACTTTTCATTTGCTCCAATCCCTTTGGATCCCAGGAAGGTGGTGTAAGGACTGTGAGAATAAGAATGTGGGCGAGAGACTTTTTATTTCAAATCCTATACCCTCAATGACCTGCCACATTAACCCGTTAGGATACTGAGGCCAGATAATCCCGCGTTTCTTTTAAAGAGCATATTTGGTGGAAACAAGGAATTGACTGTAGTATAAATAAACTGTGTTGAAAAGTTTGGATTAATCGTTGCTTTTAAGAAATCCCCCAAATTACCTCATTCTTAAAATTGCTATGGTTTGACCATAGGTCTTTCTAATTATAGGTGTCATATTTAACATTCTTTGAATGGTTCCTTGTGTGCTATAAATGGTAAAGATGCCCACGATTACACCATTCTGGTCTTAAGCTGAAACCAAGCAGTGAATCAATGGTCGCGTTGGTCATTTGACCAGTTTTGCATTGTCTGAAAACAATTACTGATAAATGAAAACAATTACTGATAAAATGGGTAAGAGTATAACATATAATAAGGGCCCCAAGAAAAATTATAAGACCTTATGTGCTAATTTTTTTTATTAATAAAGATTTTAGCATTTTCTTAAAACAATAATTCAGAGGAAAATTAGTTCGTTAAGGAGAAAAGTTAATTGTGTGGTCAAAACGACGTAAGCTTTTCTTACAGTATTATGGAACCTTTGGAGTAAAGCGATTTTTATACTCTGGTCTCTGAGCGTACATTTATGCTGAACAAAGAACATTCTTTTATGCCTGAGTATACAAAAAAAGTGTGTATTGATTTTAATGTCTATCAAGATACAGACTGTAAATAAATTTTAGGCACTTGATGTTTTAAAAGGGAGCTCTCTATACCAAGCCACTCCTACTCACCTCTCCCAATGCTGTTGCCCACCACCACCCCAAAGAACTTCGAATGACTATTTTTAAAGGAAAAAAATGAAATGAATATGACTTCCATTTTGCCATATGAATTTACGTTTTTACTCTAAAACCATGAAATTGGATTGTGAATATCAGGAAGTTCTTGGATCTGTCCATTTGTGGTACTGTGGTGGCTTGCATGTTGCTGTGATACCAGAAGCTATGCCACAGGTGTCTCCTTTACTAGCAGGGTCACCCATGGTGGAAAGCATTCAGCTGACCTTCCACACTAAGACAAAAAGAAAAGCCTGGTGATCTACTTCTGAAAATTACCTAGTAAAACCCTACAGATCACAGCAGAGTATTGTTCAGTGAAGTGTTGTTGGAAGACGAGTTTCCTAGATTGAAAGACATTCAAAATACACAGTGACTACAAAAGGGACTCAAGCATACCGATGTTGTTGTTGTTAGGTGCCATCCAGTCGGTACAGACTCATAGTGACCCTATACACAACAGAACAAAATACTGCCCTATCCTGGGCCAATCTCACAATTGTTGCCATTCTTGAGCCCATTGATGCTACCACTTTCCCAATCCATCTCACTGGGGTCTTCCTCTTTTTCTCTGACCCTCCACCTTACCAAACATGATATCCTTCTCCAGCGACTGATCCCTACTGACAATATGTCCAAAGTATGAAAGCAAAGTTTGGCCATCCTGGCCTCCAAGGAGCACGCTGACTGTACATCTTCCAACACAGATGTGTTGATTCATTTGGCAGCCCATGGCACTTTCAATATTCTCTTCAAACACCATAACTCAAAAGCATCAATACTTCTACGGTCTTCCTTATTCACTGTCCAGCTTTCAAATGCGTATGAGGTTATTGAAAATACTATGGCTTGGGTCAAGCGCACCTTAGTCCTCAAGCTGACATCTTTGCTCTTCTTCAACACTTTAAAAAGTTCCTGTGCAGCAGATTTGCCTAATACAATATGTCGTCTGATCTCTTGACTGCTGCTTCCATGAGTGTTGATAGTTGATCCAAGAAGACTGAAGTCCTTGACAACTTCAATCTTTTCTCCATTGTTAAGAATGTTGTTTATTAGTCCAGTGGTGAGGATTTTTGTTTTCTTTACATTGAGTTGCAATCCATACTGAAGGCGGTGCTCTTT
>NW_006408617.1:9753035-9753728 GCF_000296735.1 Chrysochloris asiatica
TCCAAATAGTTAGTCACTGAAAACTTTATGAATAGCAGAGAGACTCTGTCAGATGTAGTGCTAGAAAATGAGTCCCTCAGGTTGGAAGGCACTCAAAATGCAACTGGGAAAAAACTGCCTCCTCAGGGTAGAGTTGACCATGATGACATGAATGGAGTAAAGCCCATGGAAGTAAAGCCCACAGGACCTTCATTTGCTTATTGGGCACAACTCAAAAATGAAGAGAAACAGCTGTAAACATCCATTAATAATTGAACATGGAGTGTATGAAGTATGTATGTAGGAAAATTAAGAAATTGTCAAAAATGAAATGAAAATCATAAACATCGATATCTTAGGCATTAGTGAGCTGAAATGAACTGGTATTAGCCATTTGGAATCTTACAACTGCATAGTTTACTATATCGGGAATGACAAATAGAAGAGGAATGGTGTTGTATACATTGTCAAAAAGAACATATCCAGATCAGTCATGAGGTACAACGCTGTCTGTGATAGGATAATATCCAGGCACCTACAGGGAAGAACAGTTAACACCACTATTATTCAAATTTATGTACCAACTACTAAAGCCAGTGAGGATGAAATAGAAGAATTTTACCAACTTCTTCAATCTGAAATTGATCAAACATACAATCAAGATGTATTGATCATTAGTGGTGATTGGAATGCAAAGGTTGGGAGCAAAGAGGA
>NW_006408617.1:9754513-9755503 GCF_000296735.1 Chrysochloris asiatica
CTTGATAGAATTCTGCAAAATCAATGATTTGTTCATTTCAAATACCTTCTTTAGACAGCATAAGAGATGACTATACACATGGACCTCACTAGATGGAATACATAGAAATCAAATTGACTACATCTGCAGAAAGAAACGATGGAAAAGCTCCACATCATCAGTCAAAACAAGGCCAGGGGTAGACTGTGGAACAGACCATCAATTGCTCATATGCAAATTCAAACTAAAAAGCTGAAGGAAATGTAAACAAGTCCACGAGAGCCAAAATATGACCTTGAATTTATCCCACCTGAATTTAGAGATCATCTGGAGAACAGATTTGATACATTAAGCACTAAAGACTGAAGACCAGAAGAGTTGTGGGATGACATCAAGAACATCATATAGCAAGAAAGCAAAAAATCATTAAGAAGACAAGAAAAGGAAAAGGTCAAAATGAATGTTAGAAGAGACACTGAAACAAGCATAGCAATAGAGGATGCAATACCAGACATTTTGTTCAGCTGTAAACTTGAGTAGTAAGCATCTCATCTGCAATTAACTAGTAGGAAAACACGATGCTGTCAATATCAAAAGCATGGATTTAAATCCCACATACACACAAAAATACTTGTTTCTTAGTCCCGGACCAGATCCCTGGCTATGAGAATGACAAACCTCAAGAAGAGATGATTCAGTGAAGACTCAACAATGCTACTATTAAATCAGTTTAAAGAAGATTGTCCACTGTCAGTGGTTTTTTTAAATAATTTTTATGTATGAAGGACGGAGCAGAATTATATTTTTTAATTCTATAAAAGCATTCTATTCAATTCCTAAGTTGCATTTCCGTAAACAATCAAGCAAAATGGCACTTAAAACCTAAAAAAAAGTATGCCACTATGGGCAATTTTTCCTGAAAATCCATTACTAAGTTGAAACTGAAAAATGGCAGCAGAGAGAGGGTGGATTTTTAAGTACAAATAAAGTTTATTTCAATATACAAAGAAT
>NW_006408617.1:9755706-9757608 GCF_000296735.1 Chrysochloris asiatica
GTTAAGTGTTTACAACTGCCAACATAATAACCAAACCAACCAAACCCAGTGCTGTGGATCGATTCCAACTCATAGCAACCCTTTAGTGACCTTAAGGTTTTTCTGCCTTCTTCTTGTTGTTGTTAAATGCCATTGAGTTGATTTTGACTCATACTGACCCTGTATGGGTTTCCAAGGAGCAGTTGGTGAGTTCAAACCACCAACCTTGCGGTTAACCGTTTGGTTCTTATCCTACAGCACCACATCAGGAGTCCTTTCTACCTTACCATATTTTATATTTTGTGCCAGATAATCCTTTGTTGTGGGGATATGAAAAGGGCATTGTAAGATCTTTAGCAGGATCCCTGATCTCTGAATACCAGATGCCAGTAGGAACCACACACTACACCCCCATTCTTGACAATCAAAAATGTCTCCAGGTAATGCCAAATATCCCTTGGGATGCAGGGGCAGGGACAGGGCAGACCACTGCTTTTGATAATCTAAATACACAAAATTGTCATTTTATAAAAAGATTCTGGCAGTGATTATTTGTGTACAGAAAGCTTCTTTAGGGCTCATTTATACATAAACCCTTCAAACATCAAAGAGAGGACGTATAATATAGTGGGTCAGGTTTTGAAGAACGATTAAACCAGATTCTAATCTTGCCTCCCCAATTTTTTTTAATCTTTAGTTTTGAACACATCATTTAGACTCTTAAAAATCAATATAATACTAGTATGTGCTTGGATTATTTTAACATAATTTGATTGTAAAGGTTTTAGCATAATGACTGGCACATAGTTGTTGTGTGCCATCAAGTCGATTCTGACCCATATCACCCTGTATAGGGTTTCCAAGAAGCGGTTGGTGAGCTTGAACTGCCGACCTTGCTGTTCAAACTGACTTTGCAGTCCAGTGCGTTAACCCACAGTGCCATACCTAGCATAATGACTGGCACATAGTAGATAATAAAACGAAAACCATAATCAATAGTATCATCACCATCATTATTATTTGCCAAATTTTGTAACAAAACACACAGACCAAAGTTAAATAATAATGATAATAATAAAGTTTACAGAGTATAAGTTTCCTGAGGGCAGGTATTTTTATTCAGTTTGTTCACTGCTGTGTCTGAGTGCCTGGAATAATACCTGGCAGTGTGCTGTTTTTGCCACCACTATGTACCATGAAGTCACTTCTGACTCATAGTGACTCCGTGTAGAGTTTTGAAGTCTGTAAATCTTTACGGGAACATAAAGTCTCATCTTCTCCCATGCGGCTAGTGGATTCTAACTGTTGACCTTGCAGATTGCAACCCAACTGGTAACCCACTACACTCCAGGGCTCCTTACATGGCAAAGTACATTCAATAAATATTTGTTGGAAAATATAACATTCCTTAACTATGTATAAAATATTTTTTAATCATTGAAATGAATCCACAATGTCAAGGATGGATTGGATGGGAGAAAACTGGAGGCCAAGAGGACTGTTTGGAAGCCATTGCAGTAGTCAATCTAGAGAATTGTGTGTTTAAAAGCAGTCAGGACATTGAGAATAAAGATGAGTGGATAGATAAAACGATTAAGGAGTAGAAAAATGGAACTCTTTGTCATATGATTCCTTTAAAAGTCAAATTGACCCCAATGAAGTTGTTAAGTGCTGATATGTCAGTTCTGACTCATAGAGACCCTGTATATTGCTTCTGAAGTTTAAACTACAGACCTTGTGGTTTACAATCCAGTGCTGATAGTATAGCACCACACCAGAAGTTCTCCCAATGAAGTTTGTTGTTAAGTGCTATGAAGTCAGTTCCAGCTCATAGTGACTCTGTATAGGGTTTTCCAGGAGTAACTGGTGGGTTTGAACTGCTGACTTTGTGGTTCGAAGTCCAGTGTTGATCCTACAGCGCCA
>NW_006408617.1:9758033-9759761 GCF_000296735.1 Chrysochloris asiatica
CCACCAGCCACTCCTTGGAAACCCTATTTTGGGTAGCTATGAGTCCGAATTGAGTCTATGGCACTTAACAACAACAACAACCCTCTAGCCAGTGAACTGGTCTCCCTTCCCTCCTACCCCTGGCAACCATTGAAGAATGTTTCTTTTTTCTCTTTCAAACTCAAATATTTGTGGGATATATATATATATATATATCCCATTCTCCCTCCCTCAGCCATTCAGCCCATGCCTCAACGCATGTATCTACATACTGATTTTGATTTAAGATTTTGTTTTTAAAGATAAGGATCACCTGTCTTTTTTAAATTAGAAGGATAGCAAAGCACAGTGGAAAGCATGGCTAAAAGTCAGACATAGCTGGATTCCAATCCCTGCATTGCCCTTACTAGCTGGTGGCATAAACTCTTTGAGCCTCTGTTTTTTGTTTTTGTTTTTTTTAATAGGAACAATCATTGCCCACATGTAAGATTGTTGTAAGGATTAACTGCGTACATGTAGCACACCTGACCCATAACACACAATGTACTAGCACAGTGTGGTTCCAAATTTTCTGACTGAAGGGCTCAGAGGTGGCAGTTGCAAGGGAAGGCAGGATTAGGAGGCTTGTCTGCTAGCCAGCAGCATTTGCTTCTTAGGCTGCATGTTTATTTGGACTGATGTTGGTAGTGAACACTGATAGAAATTAGTCACTCCTTTGGAGCCACCATGGTTATAAGCCCTGGACTATAACTTGCTTGATCACATTTATGTATGTATTTCATTGCAAACATATTCAGTATTTGAATAAATTCTCAGCAAAGACGTCAAATGTCCTTGTGATATATGTCATCAAGAATATATACACCTTTCCAACTCTGAAGACATCTCACACATTGCATAATGATAGCGGTGTCGTGTGACTCCCTCTGCTACAACTGATGTTATTATCCAGAATCCAGAGCCATTGTGGTTCGATTTTATTAGGCTTAACACAGTTTGTTGGTAAGGTGTCATTAGAGCCTATTTCCCAAATATAAACTGGAAGGGAGGTTTCAATCTCTTTTAAGCTGAATGGTTACAAGAACACTGCTTTCATCAAATAAGATTTAAGGAATTGAACTTAAATAACTATAATTTCCAGACATATGTTTGCATTTATTTTCCAACCAGCTCTTTAAAATGCGTGTTAATTGCATTTTGTATGATGCACAATATTGCTCTGTTGTTGTTAGATGCAGTTCAGTCAGTACCAACTCATAGTGACCCTATGCACAACAGAATGAAACACTGCCCGATCATGGGCCAACCTCACAATCTTTGCTATGCCTGATCCATTGTTGCTGCCACTGTGTCAATCCATTTTGTTGGGGGTCTTTGTATCCTTACCTAGGGATTGGTATCCTTACCTAGGGACTGGTCAGTACTGACAATATGCCCAAACTATGAGAAACAAAGTCTGGCCATCCTAACTTCCAAGGAGCAATATGAGTGTACTTCTTCCAACACAGATTGGTTTGTTCTTTTGGCAGTCCATGGTACTTTTAATATTCTCCTCCAACACCATAATGCATCAGTTATTCTATGATCTTCCTTATTCACTGTCCAACTTTCACATGTATATGAGGTTATTGAAAATGCCAGGGCTTGGGTAAAGCACACCTTAGTCCTCAAACTGACATCTTTGCTCTTCAACACTTTAAAGAGATCTTGTGCAGCAGATGTGCCGAATGCAAAACGTCATTTTATTCT
>NW_006408617.1:9761037-9764281 GCF_000296735.1 Chrysochloris asiatica
TATTAACTCTTGTAGGTGTATGGATAATATCATATCACAGACAACATTGTACTTCAAGACAGATATAGATACGGTCTTTTTGATGATGAATGCAATGACATTCTTCTTCAATTTGTCATTCCCGAAATAGTAGACCATGTGATTGTCAGATTTAAAATGGCAAATGCCAGTCCATTTCAGCTCACTAATGCCTAAGATATCAATCTTTATGCGTTCCATTTCATTTTCAACAATTTCCAATTTTCCTAGTTTCATACTTTGTACCTTCTGTGTTCTAATTATTAATGGATGTTGACAGCTGTTTCTCTTCATTTTGAGTTGTACCCCATCAGCAAATGAAGGTCCCTAGAGCTTCCCTCCATTCGTGTCATCACAGTCAACTTTACTTTGAGGAGGCAGCTCTTTTGAATGCCAGTCACATTTTGAATGCCTTCCAACTTGAGGGGCTTATCTTCCAGAATAATATCTTACAATATTCTGTTGCTCTTCACCATGTTTCAATATTCAATGTTCTGGTGCTGACCATGATCCACTGCTATTCATACGGTCTTCAGTTACTAAATTTTCAGAAGTAGCCCATCTCTCCTTCTTTCTCCCTAGTCTATCTTTGTCTGGAAGCTCAGCTGAAAACCTGTCCACAGTGGGTGACCCTGCTGGTATTTAAAAATACCAGTGGCACAGATTCCAGAATTACAGCAGTGCTCAAGCCTCATCAGTATAACAAACTGATAGAGGAATGGTAGCTCTAGAGGTAGCTAATGGCTCTTCATTAATCTTGGATGCTTCTGACCATGATTTGAGTCCTGATCAAAAGAAGACTCATTGAGAATCAGCCTTACTATCTCAACCCATAGGTAAAGATGTCTGTATTTAGTAGAATTGCCCTTTGCTAAAAAGAGTTCTGGTGGTGCCATGGATTAGAGAGATTGACTCCACAAGAGCAAAGGAGGCTGTCTGCTCCTGTAAAGGTTTACAATCTCTGAAACACTATATAGGGTCTCTATGAGATCGAATCAACTTGTTGGCAGTGGGTTTGATTTTAGTTTGGGCCTTTGCTAAAGGAGCCCTGGCAGTGCTGTGGTTAAGCACTCAACTGCTATCCAAAAGGTTGGTGGTTCAAACACATCAGCTATTCTATGGAAGAATAGTGAGGCCACTTGCTCCCATAGGATTATACTGTAGAACAGTTCTACTCTGATCCATAGGCTCCCTATGTATCAGAATAGAATTGATGGCAATGGCGTTTTTTGGTTTGCCTTTTGCTAAAACCCCAGAAGGCATTATATAAATCTGAGTGACATATATTTATTCTTTTATGATGCAATCTGTTTAAAGCCTAATAGTTCTGACCCTAGTACAATGACATAAAAATGTAATTAAAAACAAGTTGATTCCTTTTTTTAAAACAATATATCTTGTTGAGTTTTAGGTGAAAGTTTATTCAGCAAACTAGGTTCTCATTTAACAATTTTTATAGAAATTGTTCTGTGATAATGTCTACAATGTTCACAATGAGTCAGCATTCTCATCCTTCACATTCTCTTTGATCTATTTCCACTGATCCAGCTTCCCTTCCCCTCCTTGTCCTGTCATCTTTGCTTTTGGGTAAATGGTGGCTGTTTCGTCTCATACTTGTAGTTAGTTGATGGTTTCAGGGATCACAGTACTCATGGGGCACATTGTTTATTTTATAAAGACAAGTTGCTTCTTTATTGGTATCTTAACTGAAGAACTACACATAAGAATCCTATTCTTTTTTTCATTTATCTTAATTTCAGATCTCGCCTAACACCATGAGTATCCCCAAACCTTTCTGACTCTTTGTTAAAAAAAAAAATCTTCCCACTAATACTATCCAAAAACTCTGAACATTTTTCCATTTCCTACCTTCCTGATATAAAGTATATCTTTAAAAATAAGGTACATAGCTTTTTTGCCAAATTCTGTGAGAAAATAAAAGACTAAACTTAAACTGTCTCCGCCTTCAAGAATTGTATGATCCAGTGAAAATTACTTTATCCAGTGTCCAAATTTTCCATGCCCCAGGTGTACCATGAGTTGAAACCCAAGAGTTACCAAAACACATGAGTAACACTTAAAACAGGAAAAATAGCCCAAACCAGAGATCACAGGAGATGAAATGTGATTGTTCATTGTACTGGTCAAAATAAATAATTTCTTTGACTATTGACTGGCAAGGTCTTAAAAACAAAAACAAAAAAACACCATGGCCCTCCGGTGTCAAAGTCAAGAATCCAGAGGGAGAGGGTAGAGAATGGAAGGAAAACAAAAATAAAATCCAAGTGAGAGACGGTAGAGATTAGGAGATGTGGGTATTAGAGGCAACCCGAGATATACTAACATCACGGAGTGGTATAAGTTGCTAATGGAAATGTTGAAGGGTCCAGTCCACCCAGACACACATCTGAAGAAAGGCCTGATGACCTTCTTCCAAAAACTCAGCCATCAACATCCCTCTGGAGGACAGTTCTACTCTGATACCCATAGGGTTGCCATGAATTAGAACAGACTCAACAGCAACCGATTTCTTAGAGATACACTTAAACATCTTTTGACATTAAGGGGTGTGTTGAAAGGAGAGCCTTTGAGAAAGAGAGAAAAGACTTTTCTAACAGGAGGAAGGACACTCAGTCAGTATTGCGGGCCAGACCTGCCTGAGATGAGACACAGTCCAGCTGTATGTGCATATGTCTCTGCAGTATGAGCAGTGGGACCCTATCACATCAAAGAGCTCTGGCCCGGCACAGCACTTTTTCATGCCAGAAGGCGAGCCAGTGTTGCCAGATTCTCCAGTTTTTCTCCCAGAGAAGCCAACAAACATGCTTTTATACAAAATTTCTGTTTTTCTATATTGGCCCAACTTTACAAAATACACCACAGATTCTGATACCATATATACAATGTTTAAAAACAAAAAAACAACACTCACTGTCTTAATATCTACTCCTGTTATCACAGAAATACCACAAATGGGTGGCTTTAACAAACAGAAATTTATTTTCTTATAGTTTGTAGGTTAGAAGTCCAATTCAGGGTACCAACTCCAGGATAAGGCTTTTCCATTTGTTGGCTCAAGGAAAGGTTCTTGTTTCTTCAACTTCTGTTTCCTGGTTCCTTGGATACCTCTGTGTGGTTTGGTATATATCTTTTTACATCTCTCCTTTTTGCCTTGGCTTGTTCAATCTCTTTTATATCTTAAAAGACACTGATGGTGACCACGTTC
>NW_006408617.1:9765426-9767137 GCF_000296735.1 Chrysochloris asiatica
ATGCATAGTGACCCTGTATAGGGTTTACCACTAATGACAAACTCTAAACAATGGTAGTTGCTATCCTGGAGAGGGAGGGAGAGAAGAAGGGGGAAACGCATATAAAGAACTTCTACTGCATCTGTAAGGAGCTCTGGTAGCATAATGTTTACAAGCTGGGCTGCCCCACAAGGTCAGCAATTCAAAACTACCAGTCACTCCGTGGGAGAAAGATGAGGCTTTCTGCTCCTGTAAAGAGTTACAGCCTTGGAAACCCTATGCAGGGTCACTATGTCTCTAGGGCACACCACCATTGTCGCTGTAATGTTTGATGTCTTTTAGAATTTGTTGTCGTTGTTAAGTGCCATGGAGTCAGTCTCAACTAATAGTGACCCTGTATAGGGTTTCCAAGGACCATGTGGTGTATTTGAACTGCTGACCTTGTGATTAGCAGTCCAGTACTTATTCACACCAGGACATCTATTTTGTTTGGCCTGCACAGTATTATTTTTCTTTTTTACTGTGGAGTATTTCAAGCATGCGTACCAATAAAGACAATAATGCAATGAAAGCATATGCACCTGCCATCCAGATATAACAAACCACCATATTTTACTATATATATTACAGAGCATCATTTAAGAGCCAACTTTAAAAGGCTCAGTGGCTATACGAGGCTTTCCAGGATTGTTGCTGTTGTTGTTCAATGCTGTGGAGTTGGTTCCAACTTGTAGCGACCCTGTATAGGGTTTCCAAGGAGTGGCTGGTGAGTTTGAACTGCATTATCCCACAGTGCCACCATAGAAAAAATGACAAAAATAACAAGGAAGGTTACATTCTTTGAAATAAGAACTATTCTAAATATATATATATGAGAGAGCGAGCGAGCGATATATATATATGAGAGAGAGAGAGAGAGCGCTCTGGGTAGCGTAGTGGTTACAAATCGGGCTGCAAATCGCAAGGTCAGCAGTTCAAAACTACCAGCTGTTCCACGGGAGAAAGATGAGGCATTCTGCTCCCATAAAGATTTACAGCCTCGGAAACCCTGTACAGGGTTGCTATGAGTCGGAACCGACTCCACGGCACATAACAACAACAGCATACATATATATCAAAGTAGTTAGATAAAAGCACTCAGTGCATTGTTTTAAAGAACCAAATTGTGCACCTACAATGGGCCAGCTTTCTGTTACGCACCATGCACAGATTGAAAGATGGCTATGGTTCTGTTCTTACTCTCAAAGGAGTCTAACATCTAATGGAGCAGACATACTATAAACAAATAATTTGTCCCTTGAGGATAGGGATATTTGTGATGTGCCTAAGATTGTCATGCCTAAAAGACTCCAAACTGGAACATGCAAAGTTATTGGACCTCAGGGCCACATTTTAATCATTTTTGGGTGGTCTGGACACTTGGACAGAGACCCTTTAAAGCTGAACAAGATGTGCAGAAGTGGATGGGAGGGTCTTACAACAATTTAAAACACTATAGGCCTAAAAACACTAAGTCTTGAGGGAGTGTTCTTACTTTGAATTGATCACTTTTATCCACAAAAAATTAACTTAAAGAAATATTGTTAATATACATTTCTGAGTGTTTTTGTGTACATCTCCCCATGCCACCCCAAAAAGAAAGAAAAACAGAGGAAATGGAAGCAAATCCTGTTGAATGATGATGCATGGAGGAGATTGTAATCATTGCAATGAAATGATGGTTTAAAGCTGA
>NW_006408617.1:9767844-9770496 GCF_000296735.1 Chrysochloris asiatica
TTTACAGAGGCATTGTGCCAAGCACTTCAGGCACACGGTAGCACTTAATCTTCACTTAAATTTGACATCTACTTTCTAGATGAAAAAGCTGAATTTCACAGTGACTCAACATGAACTGAAGTCTAACTTCAGTTGAAGGAGCTCTGGTAGCGTAGTGGTTACAAATCGTGCTGCGAACCTCAAGGGCGGCAGTACAAAACTACCAGCTGTTCTGCTGGAGAAAGAGGAGGCTTTCTGCTCCCGTAAAGATTTACAGCCTCAGAAACCCTATACAGGGTCGCTATGAGTCGGAACTGACTCCATGGCATACAACAACAATCTCAGTTTATTTGTAGCAGACTCAGGATTCAAATCTTTTCCATCTAAGTCCAAGGTCTTATATTTAAACCCTGCAGTACAATTCTTTGTTGCTTGACAGTGACACATTTGGTATTATATTAAATTTTCTTTTAATAAAAATTCTTATTAAACAAAAATTTAATTTTAATTAAAAATTAAAATGAGTGCAATTTAGTGCCATTTAAAACCAGGAGGTAAGACTATAAACAACCAGGAGACACTCACCAAGGATGGCATTGTCCTTTTAAGTAATCTATATGTGACAACTTTGAATTTAGAGACCAATATTCTATATGTGCCTGTATTCTATTGAAATTATTTAAATGGTGATTCCTAAACTGTTGTGGCGCTGTGGGTTAATGCGCTGGACTGCGAGATCGGTTTGAACGAAAGGTTGGTGGTTTGAGCTCATCAGCTGCTCCTCAGAAACCATATACAGGGTCTCTATGAGTCAGAACCAACTCGAGGGCAGTTAAAAACAACACAACTACGTATATCTACCTTCACCATTAATCTGTGAAGAATGGTCACTATTTGTTGGTGTTTTTAAGAGCTAATGTAACTTTTAATTTGCATGATCAATTTTAAGAATCCAGTGCTATCATATGATAGTATTTTATGGTTTATTTACTAAAAAGGAGATGTCAATTAAGTAAAAATAGTGAATATCTTCAAATTATTCTTTAAATACAAAGGATGGTGGTATGTAGAAGCAATGTAAGAAAATGATAATAATAATAACCAACAGTAGTAATATGATAGAAACCATGATTGTGTCCAGTATCTATACCATTACCTATGTTGAATATACCCCATGAGTTGCATATATAGAAAAACAAACAAACCCTTGTAGGAAGAAGTACAATCAGATTGCCCCTTAGAAGCAAGGCTGTTAAGACTTCATCTCACGCACTTTATATGTATCAGGAGAGATGGAGAAGGACACCATGCTTGGTAAAGATGAGGGTCAGTGAAAAAGAAGAAGACTCTCAATGAGATGGATTGACACAGTGGCATTGACACAATGGGCTCAAGCATGATAATAGTGAGGATGGTGCAGGCCCAGGTAATGTTTTGTTCTGTTGCACATAGGAATGCTATGAATTGGAACCAACTTAATGAACACCTAACAACAATATTGCAGAACTGTGTAGCCTATTTCAATACATAGCTCAATACTTGTTAAAATTTTATTTATGTTCTTAAAAATTACACAGAAGTCTGGGTCCAGGGCAAGATGGCATAATAAGCAGACACTTTGAGCAAACACTCTGCAGCAAAGATACTATAAACTGAGCAAAAAAGATACAGATGGTGACCGTGGAACACTGCACATCAGAGGACAAGACAGAGAGGTGGGCTGAGAACTGACTGGAAGGGGAAGCTGAACAGAAATAGTGAGAGAGAAGGAAGACTGGTGTGGCAAGGCACAGCCATCTTGAGCTTTATTTAGTAAGCAGCTGTGGATATAGCAGGACACAGCTGGAAGTTGTCAGCAAGGAGGTCCACTTCTCTCTAGTTCCTGTGCCCTCCTGGTAACCAGGGATGTGGCCAGTCCCTGCCCTCAACAACTCAGTGGCCACTGGTCAGTGGCCCCCCTTCCTGCACAGTCTCTGATCTACCTGGGGTAGGGTACCTGACATGGTGCCCCTGCTTCTGCAAGCAGGTTAACTCACCTTGAACTTATGCTACACAGTGAGCTAACTGCATTCACACTTCCAGTCTCTACCACATCCACCAAGAGACAAGTGGTGAATGTCTGAGAACACACCATCAATAAAATATAAATATATCATCACAATGGAGAAAGCAGACAATTTCAGTTTACATAATAAAACAAGACAGAGTACCTCAAATAAGTCACCAACATTTTCAGATGAAAATGTAACACCAGAAATGGTATTGAAACTACCCAATAAGGAATTTAAAAGAATTATAACTAGGCAACTTCAATGGATTGTGATAAGGATCAAGAAAACTACACATGAAATCAAGGAAAACATAGCCAAAACTATGGAAATTTTCAGGAAACAAACTGACAAAATAATTGGGAAAAAATGGGAACCAGAAGATTAACACTAAAATTTCAGAAATAGATAATACACTGAAAGGACAAAGAACTAGATTAAATCAACGGAAAGTTGAATTAATGAGCTTGAAAAAAAACTTTAGCTCAATAATCATCTGCTAAAGTTCTGGGTAGCCCTGTAGGATAATGCACTGGATGGCAAGGTCAGACTGAATCAGCTGCTTCTCAGAAACCCTATACAGGGTTGCTGTGAGTTGAAATCAACTTAAGGCATTTAGCAACAA
>NW_006408617.1:9771661-9773664 GCF_000296735.1 Chrysochloris asiatica
GATAAAAGTAAACCTAACTGTACCCCTAAAAACTAGACCAAACCTTATTCCTAGCCCTTTATCTACTCTTAGCACTAATCCTAATCCAAACCATAACCCTAAGAATAAACGGGGTGCTGGTCTGGTGCCATAGCATAATCACTCAACCTCAAGGTTGGTTTGAATTGCAAAGTCGGTGGTTCAACCTCACCAGCCACTCCTTGGAAACCCTGTACAGGGTCGCTATGAGTTGGAACCAACTCAATGCATTTAACAACAACAACAAGGCCTAGCCTAGAGCTAGCTATAATGCCAACCCCAAGCCTCCCTCCATCCTTACTACTAACCCCTCCTGGCCAAAAAAAATCCATAAAACTCTGAAAGAAAGTTTTGAAAAAAACACCAGTTTTTTGTTTTTTGTTTTTTGTTTTTTTATGTCATTGTTAAATCACTGATGCACACGTTATTTGTACATTAAGAATTACAGCAGGCTTACCATTTTGTGTTCCTGGGGCAAGACCATTATAGCACTGCGTCTTATACAGCAGTGTAAACAAAGAACAGATTCTAGTTTTCCATCTCTCATGAAA
Organism: Chrysochloris asiatica; assembly: GCF_000296735.1. NCBI lineage: Eukaryota > Metazoa > Chordata > Mammalia > Afrosoricida > Chrysochloridae > Chrysochloris > Chrysochloris asiatica. The sequence continues at coordinate 9,772,231 of NW_006408617.1, forward strand.
ATAATTGACCCATTTTATATTCCCCATAAAAATCTGTGTGAATTTAATTGAGCAAGTTACATACTTGCCATTTTCAAAGAAGGAGCTCATGGAGGTAACATTGTGCCAATCAATAAAAAGATTTTAAAAGTTTTCTCATTGAAGTTATACAAAAGTTTGGACATATATAAACTTAAAAGGTGTTTATTGTGTGGTAAGGAGACTTGGTAGCGTAATGGATTACGAACTGGACTATTAACCATAAGATCAGTAGTTCGAATCTACCAGTTGCTCTGTAGGAGAAAGATGAGGCTTTCTGCTCCTGTAGCGATTATAGCCTTGGAAACCTCATACAGGATTGTTATGAGTAAGAACCACCAACTTGGTGACACACAACCACCTCCAGCACCAATATATCGGGGGAGACATCTTCTCAGTCGTCCACTAGGTTTACACACACACTTTGATGTTGTTGGTAAGTGTCATTGAGTTAGTTCTGACACATAACGACCATTTATAGGGTTTCCAAGGAGAAGCTCGTGAGTTTGAACCACCAACCTTGTAGTTCAAACTGATCTTGTGGCCCAGTGCTTATCCTGCAGTAAACGCCACACCAGGACTCCACACTTTGATGGTACTAGTGATGGCAGTTACATGCTGTGCAGTTGATTCCAACTCATAGCGACTGAGGCTGTAAATCTTTACAGGAGCAGAAAACCTCATGTGTCTGTGATGTAGTGGCTGGTAGATTTAAACTGCTGACCTTGTGATTTAGTAGCCTAACTTGTAACCCCCTACATTACCAGAGCTCCGTCCACACTTCGATAGACTTAGATAATTGTTCTTTCAAATAAGCAATTAACCAAGAGAATAGCGACTGATGAGAAATGTGGATTACAAAAGAGCCTTCTTTAAAAAATTATTTTATCTTCCTATGAATGCATATTCCAGTACAAATCATGAAAAATAAAAAGTTGCAAATGAAAGTTTTCCCTCCTGCTCTTATAGCCACCTGGTTGTCCTTCTGACGATTACCTTTTTTTTTTTTTTTTTGCATCCCTTCAAGAGATGTTCTATTAGTAAGCATTTATGTTCATATATTTTTGTCTCTACTAATTGTCTAGGCATGGCACTGTGGGATAAGCACTGGACTGCTAACCGCCAGGTTGAAGGTTCAAACCCACCCGTCACTCCTTGGAAACCCTATATAGGGTCGCTATGAGTCAGAAGCGGCTGGACAGCATTTAACAACACTAACAACAGACAGCGTCAGTATATTATATGTGCTGATTCATAGCCTCAACTTTTTTTATGTAACAAATGTCTGAGATGTCAGGACAAGGGGATCCTGGTGTGGTGCTGTAAGATAAGTACTGGACTGCAATGTTGGTTTGCACCACAGTCAGCGGTTCAAACTCACCGACTGGTCCTTCAAAACTCTATACAGGGTTGCTA
>NW_006408617.1:9774214-9776235 GCF_000296735.1 Chrysochloris asiatica
CAAGGGCTAAGGGGAATAGAAGTAAATAGTGTTATATACACAACCTTGGAACAACAGTATTCTGCTGGTAGATAGATGGATTGAGACATAGGTTGAATAGGTATGGGAGGCACAGTGAGAGTTTGAAAGAGGATATTTACATATGGGTATTTACCTTTGCAGACATACCTATGAATGTGGTACAGCACACAGCAGGCAAAATGATGAAAACTACTTAGATATTGTCAAACATCTTAAGACAATGAGTAGCTGGGTCTGGGGGCTCAGGACCATAGTCACAGGGGACACCCTGGTCGACTGGCATGACATAGTTCACGAAGACAGTGTTCTACGTCCTACTTTGGTGAGTAGCATTTGGGATCTTAAAAACTCTTGAGCGGCCATCTCAGGGACAACTATTGGTCTCTCCATGTGCAGAAGAAATAAGAGTGGGAGTATTGAAGAGGCTTGGAATCAATTAGTCTATCAGACTAATGGAACATGTGAACATCAGTCTCCATGTGAGACCATAAGAATTAGATGGTGCCCAGATACTATTACCAAGGACTCTGAAAGGGATCATATAAGAATGTCTGAGATAGAGTGGAGAAAATGTGGAACAAAATTCGAAATTGTAAAAAAACCAGTAAACCCAGATAGTTTACTGGTCATAAAGAGACTGGTGAAACCTGAGATGATGGCCCTTGACCACCCTTCAGTCTAGAAAGGAACTCATCTTCGTGGCCCAATTTTCAGCAGTAGATAGGTATACATGGGGAACAACAACACTAGTAAAGCAAAAGGACAACATTTACCTAAGGACAAAGTTGAGAAGGGATGGGAAGGTGGGCGGAATGGAAATAGGAGTAACTGTTGTTGCATGGAGGAGACTGCAATCATTGACATGAAACAAAGTGCATGATTTGTTGAATGTAAAACTGATGATCTTGTCTGTACACCTTCACTCAATTAAAAAAAAAAAAAAAGTTAAAAAAGAAAAAAGCAAAGATGTTACTGTAGGGTAACATCTGCGTTTTGAATCCAAGCTATTGTCTCTTCAATCACTTCATATGCAGTGAAAGGTGGACATAGTATGAGGAAGACTGAAGAAGACTTGATGCATTTGAATTATAATGTTGGTTTAAAATAAAAGAGAGAATAGGGAGGGGAATGGAAGAACAAGGTGGATGGGAAAACAATTAGGCAGGTTTGCATGGGCTAAACAGGATAGAGGTAAATAATGACGTATGCAGAACCTTGGAATAACAGGGCTCTGGGATACAGGAATTGAGACATGGCTGGAATGAGCAAAAGGGGGAAAATAATGTTAGAATTCTTGGCTGTCTTTTGAATCTTGGTTTCCTTGGCATACCATCATAAAATAGAAGCTTGAGGGCGAGAGAAAGGAATAACCAGAAACATCACCATAGAAAGCTTGTAAGTCCGTCTTCTGCCTATAACTGATTGGAATACCTACAATGTACCCAGTGCAGGAGGCTTCCTATGGAGCCTCTGCATTACATAAGACCATAGGTGGAATCCTGAACCTCACCCAGAATCTTCTGAGGTGGGAAATTTCCACTTGAAAGGACAAGCAGACCAACCTGGAGTGACTAGAAGAACAGAAGCTACTTCTTGAAGGAAAGACTGGCAGGAAAAGTACAAAACAATAATGGCAGTCTGACTGATTACTACAAGAACAAACAAGTTGCTCACCCAGGAGACATCAGGGCAAGTGGTCGGGTCACTTCAGGGCAAACCCCCTTCCAAAACTAAGACTCAATGGGAATACACGAGCAGACATGCACTCTGATTGGTGACCACATTCATCACCGATAAAGGGAAGTGAGGGAAAAGCAACAATGAAGCTGTGAGCTAAGCCCTACAATGTTCAATAGACTCCTGTGAACCTGGGTAGAGACCTGGTTGGTCAGCATTGCGGCAAGACCTGTGAACTCTTGGGCCCAGAGTCAGTGACATAGCCACAGAGGACTAGAGTGGAGAGTGAAGCATTCAGTTGATAAGAAGAGAGGGCATATGCA
>NW_006408617.1:9777149-9791050 GCF_000296735.1 Chrysochloris asiatica
GTCAGCTAAAAATAGGAAGCCCTTCAATGAGATGGATTGCCATAGTGCCTGCAACAATAGACCTCAACATAACAACAATTGTGAGAATGATGCAAGGCCAGGCAGTGTAATGTTCTTTTGTAAGTACAGTTGTTGAGACTAACACATTGGCACCTAACAACAAGATGCACAGATTCAGTGGGATATGGTTTGGCAATTGAATACACCATGTAACCACCACCCAAACCAAGATATAAATTGTTTCATAATTATTCATTTAAAGAACTAATTGGTATTCTGTTGCATAAATATGCCATGCTTTATTACACCAGACCTCTACTGATTAACCCTTTTGCTATATGGATTTCAAAGAAGGTTGTAGTGAATATGTACATATATTATATTGCTTGTGTTCAAATACTTAAGGGAAAATTCCTAGAAGCAGGATTACAGAATCAAAGGGTTTGTATATTTTTAATTTTGAAGGGTATTACCAAATTGCTTATCATAGGCATACTTATTTATTCTCTTGCTAATAATTTTTGAAAATTATGTTTACAGTATACCCTGATTATTAAAATTCTTGACTTTTGCCCATTAGGTAATTGAAAAAAAAATGTGTAGCTTTAACATTGTTCCTCTTATTAGGAAGGATACTGTATATCTTCTCATGTGTTCAAAGAGCTGTAAAACAGTTTCATTCAGAAAGAATGTTTGAGCAGAAACAAAGGTACTATGAGGATGGTGACATGGATTTGGAGTGATGAACAGAAACAGAGAAGTTCTGACATTTATTCTGACCTTTCAAGAGCAGCTGGATAAAAATAATGTGTTTCTGAGGATAACAGAAATTGGAGGAAACTTGATCTTCCCAGTGTGACCTGTAAAGAAGGTATCAAAATGCTCAATGAAGCGCTTTGTGAATGTGAAGCTCTAAGAAACCAAGCGTGTCTGAAACCCCAATGAAGACAATGTTAATTTGTTTCTTCAACATAAGTGGCATTGTCCATGCTGAATTCATCTACAGGGTCAAAGAGTCAGGCAGATTTATTATGCAGAAATTCTAAAACATCTGTGGGATTATGTGCAGCACAAGTGATTGTTGGGTCACCCCCTTTATTCATTACGCTTTGTTTTGAAAAACTTTTGGCTTGTCCTTAAAAACCAGGGCCACTCTAAAAGGGGGAAAAAAAAAACATAAAAAGAAAAGAAAATCTCTGTTAAGGATATTAAAAAGACTGTAACTCCAGTTCTAAAGGCAATCACAATAGAAAAATTTCACCAATACTTGGGACAGTATTTGATAAAACTACAGAGCTCTCAAATATGACTTATTTGAAGGAAACAATACTCTCTCAAATCTTCAAGTTCTTATTTTAGAATTGTTTCCAATGCTGGATAATTATATCATTCATCCATGTTAATCTGTCAATCAGGGATATTTAAAATCCTTCAATTACCCCTCCTCCTCTAATATAATACTTCATGGAACAATAGAGAAATGGAAAGAACATTATTGTTGATTACACACCCACTTACTAGCTACAAAACCTTGTTAAAGGTATTTCACAATTCTGAGTCTCAGTTTTCCTGTCTGTTAAATTTAGACAATAAATTATCCTTGCTCAATTAATTAGAAAAATGTCTGGCATGTAATTCTCAAAATATATTGGTTCTCTTCCTCCATCTGTAGCTAACTAGAGCTGTTTGATAGCCCCAGAAGTAGCAATTAAAAATGAAATCTTGCGATTTCAAAAGTATTGGTTATAAAGGAAATAGGTTTAAAATTAAATAGCAAATTTAGTGAACATTTTCTATTACTAAAGCCTGTGATAAAAGCTGATTTTTTTTTTTCAGAGTTATTGCAAAATGCTTATTCCAGGTGCCTTTGGATGGACTCAAGCAGCCAGTCGTTCAGTTAGCAGCCTAATGTAGTAACCATTTGTATGACCCAGGGATTCCTATATACCACAGTTGTTATTATTACGTGTCTTCAAGTCAGTTCCAACCTATGATGACCTTCTGTGTAGGGTTTCAGAGGAGCAGCTGGTGAGCTTGAACCGCCAACCTTGCATTTCAAAGCAACTTTATATTCTAGTGCATTAACCCACAGTGCCACACCAGGACTCCAGAAATTTAGTATTTATATGTAAATTTGTCACCTGGGCTCAGTAGGATTAGATATTCTTTTATGGATGAACACCTGGGCTGGTTATAATCTTTGTCTGGTGAGCAGAAAGCTATTAGGAAATTTGTTTTACAATTTGTGTGTGTGTGTGTCTGTGTGTAGACTGTGCTTTCATTTCTCTTAATAAGATTGCTAGTTTACTGGATGGGTTGATTTTATGAATAACTGTCAGAGCTTTTTCCAGAGTGGTTGTATCATTTTATATGCCTACCAAGAGTGTATGACAATTAGGGTTACTCCACATTGTCACCAATATTTAGTGCTGTCTAAATAGTTAACGTAATGGATAGGAGTTGAGCTGTCAACCTCAAGGTCAGCAGTTCGAAACCACCAGCAGTTCCACAGGAGAAAGATGAGGCATTCTGCTCCCGTAAAGATTTGCAGCCTCAGAAACCCTGTGCAGGGTCACCATGTGTCGGAACCGACTCCATGGTTCTTAATAATAACAACAAAGAGTTAAGTCTTAGCTACATCTTTTGCCTCAATTTGATGAACTACAACTCTACTTCATTTTTATGGTTGTAGAAATGTAGACATTCTCTGCCTGCTCCTTATCCTGCCAGTGTCTTCATACAGCACATCTAATTGACCAAGACATGTTCTCATAAATCCACTAATTTAGTACATTCTGTTTCTATTGCCACATAATACATATGCGTGAGCATACATAATCACATAATTATATGGTTATAAACCTTCTAAGCAAATAGATTTATGTAAGTAAGTCCCCGGGTTACAAATGTCTGATTTATGGACAACTCATACCTGCCCTTTTATGTAATGTAAACTTGCCCTCACTTTGAAATGGTTGAACCAAGCCCTGTCCACAACACATTCTTCTTCACAATCACCTTCACTTGCTACATGCACAGCTTTTAAATAAAAGGCTTCAAGCCTTTTCTTGCACTAAAGTAAGGCTAAATAAGAACCATTTGCACCCATTCTGACTTACAAACAAATTACACTTAATGACGCACCTAGGAACCGAACCTGGACTGCCTGTAGTTATCATTACATAATACAGCCTAGAATGCTATTCTTTGATTGATATATTACCTATTACTCTCTCCATTTGTTACATGAGTCAGTTTAAATTTCTTACCTTTGCATAAAAGAAATCAGTCTCTACCACTCTCCCCTAAATCTAGATAAATAGTCCCCTAAGGAGCTCTGGTAGCATAGTGGTTACAAATCAGGCTGTGAACCTTAAGGTCAGCAGTTTGAAACTACCAGTGGTTCCACAGGAGAAAGATGAGGCTTTCTCCTCCCGTAAAGATTTACAGCCTCAGAAACCCTGCACAGACAGGGTCGCTATGCATCAGAACTGACTCAATTGCACTTAACAACAACAACCACTAAGAAGTTTTGGTGTGGCACTGTAGGATAAGTACTGTACTAAACACAAGGTCAGCAGTTCAAACTCACCAGTCGTTCTTTGGAAACCCTATCCCGGGTCACTGGATTCAAATGAGGATGTGGAGCAAGGGATATCATTGACGCATCTTGGCTGAAAGCAGAGAACACCAAAAAGAAATTTACCATTGCTTTATTGACTATGTCAAGGCTTTCAACTGTGTGTATCATGACAAGCTATGGGCAATATTGCGGAGAATGAGTATTTCAGAACATTTAATTGTATTCATGAGGAACCTATCCATAGACCAAGAGGTAGTTATTCAAACATAACAAGGGGACACTAAATCAGGTAAGGTGTGCTTTGGGATTGCATTCTTTCACCATACTTATTCAACCTGTATGCTGAGCAAACGATCAGAGAAGCTGGATTATGTGAAGAAAAATGTAGCATCAGGATTGGAGGAAGACTCATTAACAACCTGCAATATGCAGATGATACAACCTTGTTTGCTGAAAGCAAAGAGGACTTAAAATACTGATGAAGATCAAAGAGCACAGCCATCGATATGGGTTGCATCTCAATGCAAAGAAAACAAAAATCATCACCACTGGATCAATAAATAACATCATGATAGATGAAGAAAAGATTGAAGTTGTCAAAAAGTTCATTTTGCTTGGATCAACTATCAATCCTCATGGAAACAGCAGTCATGAAATTAAATGCCGTGTTGCCTTAGGCAAATCTGCTGCACAAGACCTGTTTATAGCCTTTAAGAGCAAAGATGTCAGTTTGAGGACTAAGGTGTTGTTACATTTATTTGCATTCTGTGACCACCAAACCCCAACTGTTGATGTTGAGTCAATTCTGACTCATCTTTCTCCCATGGAGTGTCTAGTGGGTTCAAACTGCTGACCTTCTGGTTAGCAACAGAGCACTTAACTACTGTGCCACCACTGCTCCTGCTAGTTAACCACAAAGATACTACAAACAACACCATTTGAAATTATCCAATTGTTTTTTAGGGGGCTGGGGACAGTGATCTCATTTAGGTTTAAATCTATACTTTGTTTTTGCTAGCATTATTATCAGTTCCTGTTTTTAATGATTGAAGATAAGGCTAGTGGATTTTTGTTATACTCAACTGTTTACCTATAATTTTTTTTTTTTGCATGTCTCCCAAGAATGCAATGTTTATCCAAGAGTCTTAAATGAACAGAAACCTTGTTAAACTTGCCTGTTAAAGGAAAATGTACTTGTTCACTTAAGTTATTATTTGTTTCTGTCATGTGTTAGCACTGGCTTTCAACCAATTCTGAGAGCTGATGGGGTATATGTTTTGCCAATTCCATTTTCATTGACTTCAGTTAGCTTGAAATCAACTATGGTGAGATTTTAGAGCTCTTATCATCTCATTCCATACTCCAGAGTTGGTTGTAAAGTATTTACCAGTACACCTCTGAAGATGTTTGTTAGAAGAAATTGAATTTGCCCACTCAGTTTGTAAATAAATTCACCAGACGTGGGTTAATGAATCCACCATTATATGTGCTATGTAGGATGGCCTGCGTGACATATTATAATGCTTAAGTGGGTAAGTTTTTGTCTACTAACTGAAGAGTTGGCAGTCCAAATCCACCCAGAGCCAAATGCCTGGTGATCTGCCTTCAGAAGGTCACACCCTTAAGAACCCTAAAAGCACAGCTTTATTCTGCAACTGGTTACTCTCTCCTATAAATAGATGCTTCCCAGCAGACATTCAGTTTATGGGGCACCATGTTTCAGGATAGCTGAGGACAACTGCATGTTCTTTTCTGGCCCTGGCTAGAGGAAGCCTCATTGTGGAGGCATCACACTCTACTTCTCAGACGTGCCTACACCAACTTCCTAGTGCTCTTCCTACTCCTGGTCCCTCCCTGCATGGAATTGTTGTTAGGTGCCATTGAATTGGTATCTACTCATAGCGGCCCTATGCACAACAGAACAAAACACTGCCCGGTCCTGGGCCAACCTCACAATTGTTGCCACACTTAACCCCATTGATGCTGCCACTTTGCCAATCAGTCTCGCTGGGGGTCTTCTTCTTTTTTTCTGACCCTCCACCTTACCAAACATAATATTCTTCTCCAGCAACTGCTCCTTCCTGACAATATATCCGTAAGTATGAGAAAGGAAGATTGGCCATCCTGGCCTCCAAGGAGCATTCTTGCTGTAGGTCTTCCAACACAGATCTGTTTGTTCTTTTGCAGCCTGTGGTACTTTTAATATTCTCCTCCAATACCATAACTAAAATGCATCAATTCTTCTACTGTCTTCCTTACTCGTTGTCCAGCTTTTGCATGCATAAGAAGTTACTGAAAATACCATGGCTTGGGTCAGATGCACGTTTAGTCCTGAACCTGACATCTTTGCTCATCAACGCTTTCAAAAAGGTCTTGTACAGCAGACATGTACTAATGCAATACGTTGTTTGATTTCTTGACTGCTGCTTCCATGAGTGTTGAAGAGAGAAGAGAACGGTATTGTGGTCTTGAAAGACTCTCACTTACTTTCAAGACAAATTTATTTTTCACATGCTGTGATTTCCAGTTGGGACAACCTTCCTCATAGTCTTGTAGCACCTACAGTCTATTCTGTGGGAATTCCTCAAAGTCAGTAAAACAGGTAACATTGGGGGGCGGGGGGAGAAGAGTGTGTAATCCAAATGGCAATTGGTGTTTCAGTCAAGGTCTGAGTCCTCTAATCTTTAGCATCAACTCTCCTCTGGGCTTGGTTGTCAAAAGTAGTCACAGGAGCCTGGGAAATTGAATTTGCAGCCAGTAGCTCCTCTGTACCCAGAGAGAGCAGGAGGACAGGAAAGGAGAGCTGTCCTGGCAGACAGTCCCAGCACTGACCACATTTCTCCTGTATTTGTGCACACTGAGTGCCCTTCTCAAGATTTCTGGGAAGGCTTGTTTTCATGGGAACAGTGTTTTTCTAAAGTCCCCTTCTACCAAATTCTCCAGGTTTGGGGATAATTTCTAAGCAGCACCCTAAATGTCCCCTTCTTGTTGACACATCACTTTTTTTTTTTACCTCCCCCCATAAATTTTATAAATTTCATTAAACAAAAATAAGTGGGCTGAAAAACAAAATCAAGGCATTTGTGTGTGCATCTGACTTTCTGAAGGCTTGTAGAAACAAAGGGATTTAAGGAAGAGTTACCAAACAAATTTTAAATTTTATTTTGTGATTTAAAATTGTCCCACAGCCGTTTTTGTAGACAGAGCTCATATCTTCTTCCCCTTTCATTTAAACTTCACTTCTCTATTCTCTTTGTAGTCATTTTCACTTTGCCCCGTTCATTGTAGAATCAAAGAATAAACAACCAAAAATCATTCTGCCTCCTTCCCTCCCCAGCCCTCACCTGCATGTGTGTATGCCCAGTCCTCAGTTTTCCCTCCTCCCATGAGACAGGCCTTCCTTTGTACATTCAAGACGATGGGCTTCAGTTTTGAAAACGATAGGAGAAGGTTGTCATAAAGCAGAATTGTTAGGGTGAACCATACTTTATACCTGCTATATGGGCATCCTGCCCAGTTTAATATTTATCTCCAATTTTTTTTTTTTTTTTTCATTTTTAAGTGAAGTATTTTTACTGGTACTACTTGACAGTGAGCCAGGATAAGGAACCCTGGTGGCACAGTAGTTAAGCACTCAACTGCTAACCAAAAGGTTGGCGATTTGAACCCACCCAGGGACTCTGTGAGAGAAATACCTGGGACTCTGTTCTTGTACAGATTACACCTTGGGTAACTGCTATGAGGCAGTTCTATGTCACATGGGTTTGCTATGGGTCAAAATAGATTCAATGATCCCTAACAAACACAACAAGCCAAGGATAGGCTTGGTAGACACCATGCAAATGCAGTGACACCCATGTACCATGAGAAGGGTTATCTTCAACACCTGGTTAAATCGGAACCATCATCTGTGTCAGCTTCCAGGCTCTTTCTCTAGGCGCTGTAGCATCATATCTCTTCAGAGAACAACATACTCGTTACTAGAACCGCCTATGTACTTTTGATCTCCGGTGTGGTTTGGGAGATGTACCCATAACCGCAGCCTCTGTGGCTACTTGGTTTTAGCTTGTTGTTCTGGGGATGATGAAGGAGCTTTGGTAGCGTAATGGTTACGAGTCGGGGTGGTAACCTCAAAGTCACCTAGTTTGAAACTACCAGCTGTTCCATGGGAGAAAGATGATGCTTTCTGCTCCCGTAAAGATGTACAGCCTCGGAAACCCTATACAGGGTCGCTATGAGTAGGAATCGATTCCACGGCACATAAACACCACCACCACTGGGGATGATGAGTCTTTGTGTGGTGATTTAGGATAAGCATTGGACTGGTAACCACAGGTTGGCGGTTCAAACCCACCAGCCCCTCCTTGGAAACCCTATTCAGGGCCGTTATGAGTCAGAACTGACTCCATGGCACTTAACAACAACAACAATTAGGGATGAGCCTGCAGTTTGACGGATGCGTGAAAGTTGGAACAGTAGGAAATGTGGGAAAATATAGTTTAAGTGTACATTAAAAATATATGGAAAACTGTGGCTGATCAATCTTTCTGTAGAATTTAGTAGGTAATCTGAATTGTCTTTTTATTACGTTAAATATGTTGTTGTTAAGTACCATGGAGTCGGTTCCAACTCATAGCGACCCTGTACAGGGTTTCCGAGGCTGTAAATCTTTACGGGAGCAGAATGCCTCATCTTTCTCGTGCTGAGCGGCTGGTAGTTTCCAACTGTCGACCTTGAGGTTAGCAGCCCGATTCCTAACCACTACACTACCAGAGCTCCCAAGTTAAATTTACAACTTTGAATATTATTGCCTTATAACCTTTTTCATTTTGTAATAAAATCTTCCAACAGCTATGAAATTTAAAAGATAAATGTGGATGTTTTGGATACCTTTTCTAAACAGTTTCTGTTTTTATTACAAATTATCTACCCAAATAATTCTTGATTTAAAGAAGTCTAGTTTCATCTTTTGATCTTATTATTTACCTGTTGCTCTAGTTAAATGCTCCAGCGGGTGGCTGGAGAGTTTGAACAGCTGACATTGTGGTTCAAACTGACCTTGGGGTCCAGTGCTTACCCTACAGTGCCACACCAGGACTCCATTATTTACCTAAAGGTAATAAAATAAAACAACAACAAAAATAAATCCGTTACCATCTATTCCAACTCATAGCAATCCTAGAGGACAGAGTAAATGGAACCTGCCCAGAGTTTCTGAAGCTGAAATCTTCACAGAAACAGATTGCCACATTTTCCTCCTACGAGGCCACTGGGTGGGTTCAAATCACTAAGCTTTTGGTTAGAAGCTAAGTGCTTAACCACTGCACCACCATGGGCCCTTTAGAGGTGGCAGTGGTGTGTCGTGGAGTAGGTTCCAACTTATAGTGACCCTTTATAGGGTTTCCGAGGCTGTAAATTTGTATGGCAACAGAAAGCTTCATCTTTCTCCCACGGAGTGACTGGTAGATTCGAACTGTGACTTGCAGTTAGTAGGCCAACTTTTAAACACACTACACTTGTTGTTGTTGTCATTCAGTGCCATAGAGTTGGTTCCAACTCATAGCGACTCTGTGTAGGGATTCTGAGGAACGGCTGGTGAATTTGAACCAGCAGCCTTGCAGTTCAAGTCAGCCTTGAGGCCGAGTACTTACCTTATGGCACTACACCAGGACATACTACACTACCAGGGCACTTTGCTTTAGGAGTAGTTTGTTGTTGTTGTTAAGTGCCTTCTAGTTGGTTCCCACTCATAGTGACCCTGCATAGGGTTTCTGAGGAGCGGCTTGTGAGTTTGAACCTCCGACCTTGCAGTCCAGTGCTTATCCTACAGTGCTAAACCAGGACTCCTTGGGGGAGGAGGGTACTAAAAATGTTAATTAACCATAAAAACTTCTCCCCTGGAGTTTTCTGAGCAAATGTAGAGTCATACAGTACTGAAAAATTACCAGAACCCAGAGAATTAATTTCTGCCAGAAAATTTTATAAGGCATCACGATCATGAAAGGCCTTAATTATTTGCATTTCTGGTTATGAGTAGGTTTGTTAACCTCAAGGTCAGCAGTTTGAAACTACCAGCAGTTCCCTGGGAGAAAGATGAGGTTTTCTGTTCCCGTAAAGATTTACAGCTTCAGAAACCCTATACAGGGTTGCTATGTGTTGGAACCAACTCTGCGGCACATAATCACCACCACCACCACCACCACCACCACCACAACTCTAAGGGTAGGTAGGATATCAAGTCCAATAAATTCTCTCCATATTCAATGCCTAAAGTTTGAGCAACTGCATCATTGCCAAGGTTTGTGACCTGCCTAAGAGTGACCTTGCCTCTTTACCTGTGAGGCTGGGTCTCTGAAAGCCATAGACTAAGACCCAACTAATGCTCTAGAGAGGGCTTTGTAAAAATCGATTCCATATAGAAAGTATAACTGTTATTCCTTAATGGTGGGCTTGTTATACTTGACTGCGTGAGAATTAGTCTCAAGTGTGGCATTATAGGTAGCCTTAATTAGATGATTGATTTGCTCCACTATATTTCATAAAAGGATGGATTCTTACTGAATTTACACAAATAACTATATTACCATGAAAAATAATATAAAAGTATTTGTTTCTGAATTCTGAAAGCTCAGTAAGAATGATCTACAATTTAAAAAAGCTATTTCATTGCCCTTTTAAAAAGCATATTTAATAAACTAAAGGATTAGAGACAGAATAAGTAGAAAATGAGCTTGCTCATATATCTATCAGAAAATAAAACATTAAAAAAACCAACTCAACAGCACTTAACAACAACGACTAAATGGCCTTCCCAGTTTGTTCAGGTGTATGTAAATCTTTTACCACTGGGTTTTGAAACAGCAATTCTCTTTCATAAAGTCATCTACTATGAGTCGGAACCGACTTCACGTCACATAACATCAACAACAACTGAACTAAAAAGAGTTCTGGAAATCTTGACTCAGGTCTCTGGTACAGTCTCAAAATTGTCTAAGTGATATCAATTCAGCAGCCAGTACTTGGAGAGGTTGTTTTTTAATCATGTAGAATTTCCCATGAGCCTCTGAGATTATTCTTTGTTGAAGACCCATTTTTCCCTCTTGCAGTTCATACCAGAACTTTCAGGCAAGCATAAGAGGAAAAAACTATCGTCTGATGACCAAGTAATTGACTACAGTTAATTTATTCTTTAACCAATCAAATCAGAATCAGGAGGGTAACATCCTCTATTGGAGCATAATAGGTTACTGTTTCATTACAATTCAATCAATGTTTTCCTGAAGATAAAAACACTTTGTGGTCAGTAAGGGCACTGATAAATTTCCAGGGTTTTCTATTCCATTCTAGAAAGTGTGCATTTATCTATTTTAAAAAATGGTCCTTTGATTTTACAACTCTTTTCTATGCTATTCTTATCCTAATATGAAACTAATTAAGAAATATGGAGCATAAAACAAGCCTAAGTGTTCCAAGTATTCTTGTTTTATAAGGTGAAAGTGTAAATCTTTGTGATTTTTCAGGGTCCCTCTGAAAAATCTAAAAAAACAGAGGTGAAAGAGATATCATAAAACATGTGGGAGTTTTTGTGTCCTATTTTTTCCCACCTTTGAACTTAGACTCTGATTTTAGGAAGGCGAAATCAAAAGAGGGATCAAAGAAAATGTGATCACTCAATGATGCCTGAAGACAACAGCTTGAAATTGCAGTCCATCCCATAGTCTCCTTTCAGTAGAGTTTAAACAATGAAAGTAAATTGCTTTTTTAAAAATTATAAATAGTGCTTTTCTTATTCTTCAACATTCTTAACATGAATGCATATATAAGGAACTTGCAAGAAAAAGAACTGAGGAAAAGTAGATGCAAAGCAGAAGATAACTAAAAAGAATGTCACTGAAACTGTGTTTGAGGGACAGTAAAAGGAAAAAGTCTGAGGAAGCAGAAATGGGAGGCAAAGTGTGGTGAAGATCTTTGCTACCTTTGTCTCTGAACACCTGCAAGCCTCCAGCCACACTACTGATATGATTATTTTCTACATTTAACATTAAAAGTACCATGGACTGCCAGAAGAACAAGCAAATCTGTGTTGGAGGAAGTACAATCAGAAGTTTCCTTAGGAGGCAGGATGGTGAGACTTCATCTCTCATACTTGAGACATGGTTCCAGGAAGGACCAGTCCCTGAAGAAGGACATGCTTGGTAAAGTGCCATGTCGGTGAAAAAGAGGATGACCCTCAATGAGATAGATTGGCACGGTGGTAGCAGTTATGGGTTCAAATGCAACAACAATTGTGAGGCTGGTGCAGGATCAGGCAGTGTTTTGTTCTCTTGTACATAGGGTCACTATGAGCTGGAACCGAGCTGACAGTGCCTACCATCAACAACAATTATTTAAAATACATTGAGAGTCTAACATGAAGCTGCATTCTGGTCAACTTTGGTCTTGGGAAGGCATCTGTTCCAAGCTGGCACCATTATACTATAGCATCTCTCTGACACAAATAATTGGACCAAGTCCCAATGTCCCAGGGACTTTTCAAGCTTTAAGTTGAGAGAGCTTTTAGGCAGTATCATCATATGGAAGATGTAAGACAGAACATTTGGGGACATTCAAGGATCATTCTTCCTCCTACGGAGTGACTGGTGAGCTTGAACTGTTGACCTTGTGGTTCTCAGACTAGTGCTTATTCTATGGAGCCACTGCATTCCCTATTGACCAGTTTCTGGTGTGGCACTGTGGGATAAAGCATTAGACTGCAAGGTCAGCAGTTCAAACTCGCCAGCTGTTCCTTAGAAACTCTATACAGGGTCTCTGTGAGTCGGAACCAACTCAACAGCACTTAATAACAGTAACAATTGATTCTGCTTTCTTTATGTCACTGCCTAATTCTCCAGTACAGTACCAAACAATAGTGAAGATAAAGGACATCCTTGCCTTTTCCCTGAGATTATTTGAAATAGTCATTTTCCCTATTAAGTAAGATGTTTTTCTGTTTTCCTGTATCTGTTACTTATTGCATATACAGTCAGAACTGTTGTACTTTCTTTGTGATTGAGTTTTTCAGCATTAAAATGTCCTTTGTCATAGTGTTTTTTGTGTTGTTTTTTTTTGGCTTGAATTCAATTTTGGCTTATATCAGGTTGCTATCTTTGCTCTCTTATCATTTCAATTTGACTACTAATATTTTGACTAATAATATTAATAATGCCCTAGACTAAGCATTTGACATCAAGGTCAGTTTGAACCACAAGGTTGGCAGTTCAAACTCACCAGCTGCTTCTCAGAAACCATCTACAGAGTCACTATGAATCAGAATCCACTTGATGGTACTTAACAACAACTTTTGCATACATCTTTTTTTTTTTTAATTCTCTGAATCACTTTGTTATAAATATGTCTGTGTATGTTGCTATGTGAATGGAGAATGGTGGCTCTGTAGGTTGAACACTAAACTGGTGGTGGTGGTGCCTAAGCACCATGGAGTCAGTTCCAACCCAGCAACCCTGCATAAGGTTTCTGAGGCTATAAATCTTTATAGGAGCAAAAGCCTCATCTTCCTCTGGCAGAATGGCTGGTAGTTTCAAACTACTGACCTTGAGGTTAGTAGCCTGACTTGTAACCATTATGATTCCAGGAACCCTATGCTGTTGTTGTTAACTGCCATCAAATAGATTCTGACCCATAGAGACCCTGTATAGGGTTTCTAAGGAGCAGCTAGTGAGCTTGAACCACCGACCTTGACGTTCAAATGACTTTACAGTCTGACTCCATATGTTGTTGTTGTTAGGTGCCATCAAGTCGGTACCGACTCATAGCGACCTTATGCACAACAGAACAAAACATTGCCTGATCCTGGGCCAACCTCACTACTGTTGCCCTGCTTGAGTTCATCGATGCTGCCACAGGGCCAATACATCTCATTAGAGGGTCTTCCTCTTTTTCACTGACCCTCCACCTTAGCAAACATGATGTTCTTCTCCAGTGACTGGTCTTTCTTGACAATATGTCTGAAGTATGAAAGACGAAGTTTGGCCATCTTGGCCTCCAAGGAGCACTCTGGCTGCACTTCTTCCAAAACAGATCTATTGGTTCTTTCAGCAGTCCATGGCACTTTCAATATTCTCCTCGAACACCATAACTCAAAGGTATCAATTCTTCTATGGTCTTCCTTATTCACTATCCAGCTTTCGCATGAATATGAGGTTATTGAAAAGACCATGGTTTGGGTCAGGCATAACTAAGTCCTCAAACTGATCTTTGCTCTTCAACACTTTTGAAAAAAAGGTCTTGTGCAGCAGATTTGGCTAATGCAATATGTCGT
>NW_006408617.1:9792635-9796735 GCF_000296735.1 Chrysochloris asiatica
TCCATGTGTATAGTCGTCTCTTATGATGTCTAAAGAAGGTATTTGAAATAAACAAATCATTGGTTTTTCAGAATTCTAGCATGCGTTCTCCAGCATCATTTCTATCATCAAGGTTATATTTTCCAATACTGATCCTTGCTCTTTGCTCCCAACCTTTGTATTCCAGTCACCACTAAAGATCATTACATCTTGATTGCATGTTTGATCAATTTCAGATTGAAGAAGTTGGTAGAATTCTTCTATTTCATCCTTACTGGCTTTAGTGGTTGGTGTGTACATTTGTCTGTCAGTTTGCTGTACTGTGGTGGCTTGTGAGTTGCTGTGATTCTGAAAGCTATGCCACTGGTATTTTAAATGCCAGCAGGGTCACCCATGGTGGACAGGACTCCATATAGTACCCTAAAATTTCCCCCTTTACTTTCTTTTCCCACTATGTTTTCTAGTCCTTTTTGCTTTTTTTCCCACCAAGAAGCTTTTCCATTTGAAGACTGCCACATAGCACTGTAGAATAAGCACTGGGCTGCCAACCACAAGGTAAGAAGTTCATACCTACCAACTGCTCCTTGTTGTTGTTTGTTGTCATTGAGTCAGCTCCAACTCATAGAAACCCTGTGCACATCAAAACAAAACACTGCCTGGTCCTATGCCAACCTCACAATTGTTACGTTTGAGCCCATTGCTGCTGTCACTGTACCAGTACATCACATTGGGGACCTTCCTCTTTTTCACTGACCCTCCATTTACCAAGCATGATGTTCTTCTCCAGAGACTGGTCCCTCCTGATAATATGTCTAAAGTAAGAGACACAAAGATCGACAATCCTGGCTTCCAAGGAGCATTCTGATTGTGCTTTGTCCAACACAGATTTGTTTGTTCTTCTGGCAGTCTATGGTACTTTTAATATTCTCCTCCAACACCATAACTCAAACGTATCTGTTCTTCTACAGTGTCTACCTTCCATCTTCTTTTGATGCTTTCTGCTTCATTAACCATTTTGCCCATGGTTTTACACATTCCATTGGGTCACCTCTCTTTGGAATGGGCACAAACATGGATCTCTTTCAATCAGTTGTCCAGGTAGCTCTCTTGCAAATTTCTTGACATACATGAGTCAGTGCTTCCAGTGTTTCATCAGTTTGTTGAAAGATTTCAATTTGTATTCTGTTACTTTCTGAAACCTTGTTTTTTGCCAATAACTTCAGTTCATCTTGGACTACTTCCTTCAGTATCATAGGTTTCTGATCATATGCTACCTATTGGAATAGTTGAATATCAGCCATTTCTTTTTGGTGCAGTAACTCTGAGACCTTCCATCTTCTTTTAATGCTTTCTGCTTCATTCGATGTTTTGCCTATGAAGTTCTTCAATATTTCAATTTGAGGCTTGAATTTTTTTCTTCAGTTATTTCAGCTTGAAAAATGCTGAGCATGTTCTTCACTTTTGGTTTTCTAAATCCAGGTCCATGCACATTTCATTGTAATACTTGACTTTATTTCTTGAGCTGCCTTTGAAAATTTTGTTCAGTTTTTTTACTTGCTCATTTCTTCCATTTTTTTAAAGCATCTTTACACTGCAGAGCAAGTTTCAGAGTTTCTTTTGGTATCTATCTTTGTCTTTTCTTCAGTCTTGTTTTTAATGACCTTTAGCTTTCTTCCTGAATGATATTCTTGATGTCATCCCACAGTTTTTCTTGTCTTTGATCATTAGTGTCTAATGCATCAAATCCAGGCTTGAGATCATCTCTGAATTCAGGTAGGATATGTTCAAGGTCATATTTTGGCTCTCTCAGATTTGTTTTTATTCTCTTCAGCTTCAGCCTGAATTTACATATGGACAATTGATGATTGCTTCCACAATCTGCCCTTGGCCTAGTTTTGGCTGATTATATTGAATGTTTCTGAACCATCTCTTCCCACAGATGTAGTCAGTTTTATTCCTGTGTATTCCATCTGGTGAGGTTCATGTGTATAATTGCCTTTTATGGTGGTTAAGAAAGGCATTTACAATGAATAAGTCATTGTTCTTGCAAAATTCTATCATGCGATCTCCAGCATCCTTTTTATCACCAAGGCCATATTTTCCAACTACTGATCCTTCCTCTTTGTTTCCAACCTTTGCATTCCAGTCACCAGTAACTATCTGTACAGATTGATTGTATGTCTGATCAATTTCAGGCTGAAGAAGTTGGTAGAATTCTTCAGTTTCAATAGAATATTTCTTCAATTTCTGTTGTCACTGGCTTTAGCAGTTGGGGCATAAATTTGATTAATAGTGGTATTAACTGATCTTCCTTATGTTGTTGTTGTTAAGGGCCATTGAATTGTTTTTGACTCATGGTGACCCTCTACAGAGTTTTTGAGGAGCAGCTGGTGAGTTTGAACCACTGACCTTGCAGTTCAATCCAACTTTTCAGTCAAGTGCTGTTCCTGTAGGGCCACACCAGGTCTCCTAGCCTTCCTTATAGATGATATATGTATATTATTCTATTCTAGACAGTGTTGTATTTCACGACAGATCTCTAAATGCTCTTTTTAATGATGAATGCTATGCCATTCCTCTTGAATTGGACCTTCCTGGCATAGTAAACCATATGATTGTCAGATTCAAAATGACCAATATAAGTCCATTTCATCTCACTAATGCCTAAGAGATCGATCTTTATACATTCCATTTAAATTTTGACAATTTCCTATTTTATTGGATTTATAGTTTTACATTCCACAATTGTGATTATTAATGGATGTTTACAGTTGTTTCTCCTCATTTTGTGTGCTTCAGTCAGCAAATGAAGGTCCCAAAAGCTTTACTCCAGTCACATCATCGCGGTCAACTCTACTTTGAGAAAACAGTTCTTCCCATTCACATTTTTAGATCCTTCCAAGCTGAGGGGCTCATCTTCCAGACGTTCCTAAGAAATCCTAAGCAAGGTTGCTATGAGTTGGAAACTTAACAACAATAACCTTGCACTGCAGGTGCTGATAAACTCCTTCCCAATATTATACACCATGATCTACCACCAGAACACTTTGAAAAAGTTTTCACATGGAGGATGGATTTTCAGTTTGGGGTAGTGGTTTTGGTCTATTTCTAGCTCCTCTCTTTTCTTTTCCTTGCAGTTTTTAATAGGGCTGCTCTTGCTTGCTGCAAAGGCTCATTTTACTTATAGCACATACAAGTAGGGTCACTATGAATTGGTACTGACTTGATGGCACCTAACAACAATTTCCCCTTTATGCTTCTCATCCTTTTCTGTTATTATTACTATCAATTTTATTTCTATAAATGTGACAAAACTTATAATATTTTACTATTGTTTTGGTTTACAAAATCAGTGGTCTTTTAAACAATTTTGAAACAGGAAAATATTTCATATGTTCCTGCATATAACTCTTTGTGACGTTATCTACTATTTCGTGTACATTTGAGTGTCCACTTAGCATTATTTTCATTCAGTCTGAAGAACTTCTTTTTAACATCTGTAGTACAAAAGTTTCCTGGCAGCAAATTGCAGTTTTTGTTTGGCTGATAATAAATTCATTCTACTTTAATTTTGTTGAATATAGATGTATAATTTGACACATTATATATATATTTGTGTGACATTCAAAATATGGTCTTTTATAGTTTTCTGGCTAGTTTATTATGAACAAAACCAGCAAAATACCCGGTTACCATTGAGTCAATTTTGAATCAAATTCTTAACCTTATAACCCTGAGTGGACATTGGACTTCTGGTGTGGCGCTGTAGAATTAGCACTGCGCTGCAAACTACAAAGGTCGGTAGTTCAAACCCACCAGCCACTCCTTGGAAACCCTATACAGGGTCACTATGTATTGGAACCAACTTGATGGCACTTAACAACACAAAACAATATAATACGTTCGAGTCCCTGGGTGGTGCTTAGCCACCAACCAAAAGGTTGAAAATTTGAGTCTATCTGAGGCACCTTGAGAGAAGAAAACCCTGATGATTATAATTCAGTCATTGAAAACCTGAAATACATTTCTACTCTGTGCTGACTTACATAGGGCTGACATGGGTCAGAATCAATTCAAGGGCAACAGGTTATGATAATTTATATGTTTAAAAATATTATTAT
>NW_006408617.1:9796865-9811251 GCF_000296735.1 Chrysochloris asiatica
CTTGGATCTCTTTGGTTAGTATTTTTAATCAAGTCAAGAACATTTTTGTCATTATTTTTCAAACATTTTTCCTGGCACCATTCCCTTCCCCATTTTACTGAGACTGGTGTGGTGCTGTAGGATCAGCACTGGACTGTTAGCCATAGGTTGGTGGTTCAAATCCATCAGCCACTTCTCATAAGTGCTGTCAAGGTCCTAATATGAGTAGGAACCGACTTAACAACAACAACAACAACAATCATGCGTATGTTGGATCATTTGCTTTTATTGTCTTTCAGGCAATTTATGCTTTCTACTATTTAATGAACTGATTTTTGTGGATTTACAGAGATATGAAAACATTTTCAAAATTTCATTTTAGAACATTCTCAATATTCTAAAAAGGAATTGTGTACTCATTTACAATTATTCCCCATTTCTAATTTCAGCCCTAAGCAACCACTCACCTTCTTTCTATTGGTATAGATTTATCTTTTCTGGAAATTTTATTTAATAGGATCATATAATCTGTATTTTATGCCTGGCTTCCTTCACTAAGCCTAATATATTTGAGGTTTCTTTCTGTTTTAATACCTTTTTCTTTCTCTTCTTCACATTGGATAATTTCCTTCTTGGTCTTTAGCTTCATTTTTTTTTTTTTCTGCTGTGTCTAACAGATTAAATTCATCCAGGGAAATTTCCATTTCAGATATTCAAATTTTCAGCTCTAGAAGTTTTATTACACTCTTTTTTATAGTGTCAGTTTCTTTCTTCAGTATCCTGTGTCATTAATTCATTAAATATATTCATTATAGCTGATTTAACATCCATATATATCCTTTATTGTCTCTGTCATTTCTGAGTCTGGTCTTATTAATTGGTTTTCTCCTGGTCATGGGTCATATTTTCTTCCTTGCAACTCTAGGACATTTAGATGTGCTTTATTGTAAATATTATTTTACTGAGTGTATGAATTATGCTATCTTTCTTTGAAGAAGGTTGATTTTTATTCTTGTAAGCAGCTAATTTACTGCATATCACTATGGGTTGTTTTATTTGTTTGCTAGCTTTTGAGGCTTATTTTAAAGCTTTGTTAGAACATGTGCTCTTGAATCGGATCTAACAGTAGGAAACACTGCCAGGTTGTTATACTTGAGCCCATTGCTGCTGCCACTGTGTCAATTCACCTTGTTGAAGCTCCTTCTCTTTTCCGTGGACCCTCCACTTTACCAAGCATGATGTACTTCTCCAGGGAGTGCTCCCTCCTGAGAATATGAGAGACAAAGTCTGGCCATCCTGGCATCTAAGGAGCATTCTGGCTTTACTTTTCCCAAAACAGATTTGTTTCTTCTTCTAGCACTCTATGGTACTTTCAATATTCTTTTCCAATACCAAAACTCAACTGTATCCACTCTTCTATGGTCTTCCTTATTCATAGTCCATCTGTCATATGCATAGGAGGCTGTTGAAAATACCATGGCTTGGGATAGGTGCACATTAATCCTCAGACTGACATCTTTGCTCTGAACACTTTAAAGAGGTCTTGTGCAGCAGATTTTCCTAATGCGATTCGTCGTTTGGTTTCATGACTGCTGCTTCCATGGGTGTTGATTGAGGATCCAAGCAAAATGAAGCCTTTGACAACTTCATTTTTTTCCCTCCATTTATTGTGATGTTATTTATTGGTCCAGTGATGATGATTTTTGTTTTCCTTACATTGAGGTGCAACCCATACTGAAGGCTATGGCCTTTGATTTTTATCAGTAAGTATTTTATATCCTCTTTGCTTTCAGCAAGCAAGGTTGTATCATCTGCATATGGAAGGTTGTTAATGAGTCTTCCTCAACCCACTGTTATACTCCTTCATATAATCCAGCTTTTCCAAAATGCTCCATGTAACCTAGCTTCTCTTTGATCTTCATCATTAAGTATTTTAAGTCCTCTTTGCTTTCATCAGGCAAGGTTGTATAATCTACATATTGCAAATTGTTGATGAATCTTCCTCAATCCTGATGCCATGTTTTCTCCATATAATCCAGTTTCTCAGATAATTTGTTCAGCATAGAGGTTGATTAAGTATGGTGAAAGAATACAATCCTACTGTATACTTTTCCTGATTTTAAACAATTTAGTGTCTCCTTGTTCTGATCGAAAGACTGACTCTTGGTCTATGTATAAGTTACTCGTGAACGCAATTTAATGCTCTAGAATCCCATTCTTTTAAATGGTATCCATAGTTTGTTATGTTCCACACAGTTGAAAGGTCTTGCATAAACAATAAAGCACAGGTAAGCATGTTTCTGGAGTCTTAGTATGACACTGTGGGTTAATGCATTGGATCAAAAAGTTGATTTGATCTGCAAGGTCAGTGGTTAAAGTTCACCAGCTGCTCCTCAGAAACCCTATACTGGGTCACTGTGGGTCAGAACCGACCTGATGGCCCTTAACAACAACAATAAAAACATATTTCTGGTATTCTCAGCTTTTGGCCAAGATCCACCTGACATTAGCAATGATATCCCTCAGCCCATGAACTCATCCGAATCCAGCTTGTGCCTCTGGCAGTTCCCTGTCAATATACTGTTGCAGTCATTTTTGAATACTCTTTAGCAAAATTTTACTTGTATGTGATATTAATGATATTGACTGATGATTTTCGCAATTGTTGGGTCACCTCTCTTTGGAATGGGCACAAATATGGATCTCTTTCAATCAGTTAGCCAGATAACTTCCAAATTTCTTGGCATAGATGAATGAGTGCCTCCAGTGGCTCATCAGTTTGTTGAAAGATTTCAATGTGTTTTCCATCAATTCCCAGAGTCTTGTTCTTTGCCAATGCTTCAGTGTAGCTTGGATTTCTTCTTTCAGTTCAATCGGGCTTTGATCATATGCTACCTCTTGAAATGGTTGAACATTGACCATTCCTTTTTGGTACAGTGTCTGTATTCCTTTCATCTTGTTTTGATACTTTCTGCATCATTAAATATTTTGTCCATATGATTGTTGTTGTTAAGTGCCATCGAGTCAGTTTTGACTCATAGTGACCCTATATATGGTTTCCAGGGAGTAGGTGACAGATTTGAACTGTTCACTTTTTTTCTGAAGTCCAGTGCTGATCCTACAGCACCACACCAGGAACTGAATCCTTCAATATTTCAAGCTAGGACTTCAACTTTTCCTTCAGTTCTTTCCACTTGAGAAATGCTGAGAGTGTTTTTCATTATAATACTTGTCTTTGTCTTCTCAAGCTTCTCTTTGAAATTTTCTGTTGAATTCTTATACTATCTCATTTCTTCTGATTATTAATGGATGTTTGCAGCTGTGTCTCCTCATTTTGAGTTGTGCCCCATCGCCAAGTGAAGGTCCTGATAGCTTTACTCCATTCGCATCATCATGGTTAACTCTACTTTGAGGAGGCAGCTCTTCCCCAGTTTCATTTTGAGTGCCTTCCAACCTGAGTGGCTCATCTTCTGGCACAGTATCTGATAATATTCTGGTGGTATTAATGATGTTTCAATATTCTGGTGCTATTTGGGAGTGTCCCATGGTTATTCATAAGGTTTTCAGTGGCTAAAACATTTAGACCTAGTCCACCTGTCTTTTGTCTGTCTGGAAGCTCTGCTGAAACCTGTCTACCATGGGTGTACCCTGCTGGTATTTGCCATTTTGTTGACATAAATTCTAGCATCACAGCATCATGTAAGCCACCTCAGTAAGACAGACAAGTGGTGGAGAGCATGTATTGTTGTTGTTAAGTGCTATTAAGTCGATTCTGACTCATAGTGACCCTGTATTCAGATTTTGAGGAGCTACTGGTGAGTTTGAACCACTGATCCTGTGGTTCAAACTGACCTTGCAGTCCAGCACATTATCCACCAGTGCCACATCAGGACTCCTGGAGAGCATGTGTAGATTAACGTTATTGAAGTGTTCATTTAGTCCTAGCTTTAAGGTAGGGGCATTATGGAGTCTCTACTGAATCCACTAATTGTTTAAATTCTCTTCACTTTGATTCAAATTCAGAACTTGAATATTTTCTTCTTCTTCTCTTTTTTTTTAACTTTTTATTGTAACAGGTCAAGATTTTGAATGTTTTCTTGTTTTGTGAAATCTCTAGTCAGAATTAAGCACTGGACTATTAACCACAAGGTTGGCAGTTTTAACCATACACAGGGTTATTATGAGTTGCACCTGACTTCAAGGCACTTGATGACAAGGACCATTTCCCTGCTAGCTGTTCTTTGTCTGACCTCATGGAGTTTGATTTTATGCATGTGCAGATTAAGATTTAACAAAAGACTAAGGGTTCTCTGTGAAGATTTCTGGAACTCATATTCCGTATGGTTTGCTCTGTAAATACTGTAGAAATTGGCACTATAAAAAAGAGCAAAATAGAACTTCTAGAGATGAAGTTATTAAACTATCTACAATGAAAATTCCACAGGATAAACTAACCAGTGTAAGAGCTCCAGAAAGTAGATGACTGGTTGTTTAAGGCTGCATTTCTATTGTTTTTTGTGCCACAAACTCCAGGTGTCTCAACTTCCCTGAACTTTGCTTTCTCCTCCTTCGCTTAGTATGACCACTGTGTTCTGCGTTGGTTCTCCCTCTCTGTGCTGTGGCCTGGAAGGTGTCTCTATGTAGCAAATCTGAGTAGTTTTATGACGTGCCTTGTTTGTTTTCATACTCTCAGGGATTGTTGTGATTGTTATCGCTAAGTGCTGTCGAGTCAGTTTCGACTCACAGTGACCCTGTATAGGGTTTCTAAGGAGTGGCTGGCATGGTCGAGTGCCACACCAGGACTCTCAGGGATAGCAGCCTGATAATGCTTATAGCTCAGTATCGGAAGGTGATGGTCTCATATATTTATTCAGTGTTTTATTATTGTTCAGCAGCATAACAAGTCCAATCCCAATACTCCATCATAGCAACAGTCAGAATTTCCAAGATTGCAATCCCTTAAGATTGTTTCTAATAACTGAAGGTTTTTTTGTTGTTGTTGTTGTTTTTTTTTTTTTTTTAATGATTTTTAAATTGCCATGAAGATTGCAAGGTAAATAAAAATGAGAAGTGTGAGAATCCCATCAAGTAAATTACCTCTGAGAATATTCATGCAAATGGAGTCCTGGTATGGTGTTGTAAGATAAACACTGAATAGTTAACCACAAGGTTGGGAGTTCAAACCTACCAGCCAGTCCTTTGAAATTCTATACAGGATAGCTATGAGTCCAAACCGACTGGACTGCTCTTAACAACTACATATTCATGGATGTCACTTCAAAATTAAACTTTAAGACTCAAGGAGACATCATAAACTATGACAAGATTTTTCGTTATATTTTTTTCCCTTTTCTCTTTCTACCTTTATCCTCTAAAGATAGGCTTATTTATGAAACATTTTTCTACTAGAATTTGATAATCAATTCCAGATAGGGGTTAATAGTTAAGATAATTATTTGGAAAATGCTTTGGTATACAAATTTGTCTTAAAGACGAAGTGAAAATTTTATTAGCTAGATATTGATATGAGTTCAAAATAAATGTCAGCTCTTTCCAGCTCTCCTGTGCCAGTCTAATAATAATAATAATAGTGATAATAGTTAATACTTAAATAAAAACAAAAAACCCCAAACACACTGTCATCATGTCAATCCTAACTCATTGTGACCCTACCCTACCTGACAGAGTAAAACTCCTTCATAGGATTTCTGAGTCTATAAATCTTTAAAGGAGCAGAAAGACTCTTGCCCCCCACCCCCCACCCCCATGGACCATCCTCTAACTTTGCAGTTAGCAGCCCAACACTTAATCCATTGTGCCGTATAATGCTATAATGTTTATACAGACATGCTTCTTGTTGTTGTCAATCACTTCTGACTCATAGCAACCCTGTATGGTTTTCAGGGAGTAGCTGGCAGGGTTGAACAGCTGGCCTTGCAGTTAGCAGCCCAGTGCTGATCCTACCGGGCCACACCAGGAGTCCATATAGGCATATAAACATTTCTGTATTCTAGATTGGACTCCTAGTATGGGACTGTATGATCAGCACTGGAATTTGTACCACAAGGTCAGCAGTTCAAACCCACCAGCTGCTCCTTGGAAACCCTCTATAGGGCTGCTATGAGTTGGAATCAACTCCACAGCACATAACAACAACAACAGCATATTCTAGATTAGCCTAAGTATGGTGCAGTAGGGTCAGCACTGGAATGCTAAGCAGTTCAAACCAACTAGACTCTCTTGGAAATCCTATACAAGTTCCCTATGAATCAGAACTGACTAGACAACACATAACAACATAGTCTACACAATCTATGTGCTTTCCATATGCTAATTTACTTAATAAGCCTATGAAGTAGGTATCACAATTACTCACTCTCAGATGAAGAAACAGCTACAGTGAGATTGAGTCACTTTCCAAGGTCCTACAGCAAATGCAATTTAAATACATTCTGAGTAATTTTTTGGAGAAGGTGCCTCTATATTAGCCAAAAAGATGTCTTCATTAGGTGATGTAGTAATTTAAATTTATAATCCCTCTTGATTGCTGGATCAAAAGCCGAGAACTTCATACTCATACCTAAGAAAAATCTTACCAGATTATTTCAACTGGAGTGCTCCCTGCATTCATTGTACAAAACTTGCATCATCATAAATAGTATGTAACTGAGACCAGAGTTTAAGAGAAAGTGGCCACTCATTCATAGCAACAGTGTTGGTTGGATGGAAAAAAAATGGGTTTTTTTTGCTGACATCTGTGTAGGCTTATTTAAGACACTGGTTTCTTTACTGTTTAAATGAAATCAATATACAAGGAGTCCTGGTGTGACACATTTAAGACATTGATTTCTTGACTGTTTAAATGAAACCAATATATAAAGGAAATTATATATTTTTCTTATAGGGTCGGAGGTTGGTATACCTGGAAACTACCTGCACTTTAAAAACTCTTGGTGGGAGACAAATCTTTCTTTCAGCACTTAAAATCTTAACAGATGAATTTTGTATGTGTTAAAACCCTATAGAGAATTTGATGGATGGCAGATTAGGGAGAGGCACCGTGCAGACCTCTGCCAGTAATAATGCAGAATATCAGACAAAGCAGATTCCGAGGGATGGTCCCGGAACTCTGAACTACATATTGAAGAATATTTGGAAGTGTCAAAGGCTTACTGCTGGTGGGATTTGTAACAGAGAAAAGAAAAGCGATGTTTTCTATTTGTGGTGGTCAGCGAGTCCTGGCACAGCCATCCTGAGTGGAATGGAGGAGATACAAGTGCAAGAGAGCACTCCCATCACAGAGGTCTGATCAATCGTTAGAGATATGTGTGAACATTTTTTTTTTTTCCCATTCATTTGTCTTTCTCTGTAGGGCCCCTGACTCTGGTGATTAGAGGGGGTGCCTGAGTGAGTGGTCATACTCTCCCATCCCAGAGGGTTCTACTATGCATGCACCTGGATATGCTCAGCCAAGACCGCTTGGCCCAGAATCAAAAAAGGAGGAGAAGTCAACAGGAACCCCTTAAAACAGGAGAGTTTTTAAAAATGGCTCTGACCAGCCCCCGGCTGTTTCTCAATAGGAGAAACACCTGAGTGGACTTGAGGAGAGGTAAAAGAGGTAAAAAATGGAAAAGACTGAAAAAAAGTCTTGATTTACATCATAGGGAGCAACCTTAAAATCTTAAAGTTTCTCTGGTGGCTTTGAAGGCAAGAAACCGATAAAGAAATGTTAAAGTCACTCATAGGTTGCTTTGTTTTTGTTTGTTTGTTTTGTGGCAACTATAGACTTTAGGGTCCAATCTACTTTTTCTTGGTCCCCTTTTTACCTTGGGTGGCCGACTCTTTTTCTCTCTACACTACCTAAGAAAAGACAGCAATTGTGGTCATATAGCCAAGCTACAAATCACACCCTATAAAATCCCACCATCCAGGCAAGAGCCAATACCAGCTGCTATACACCAGAGCAGCATAGATAGCCAATACTTGCTAAAATGACTGTGAGTTAAGTAATAAGAGAAGTGAAAAGGGAAGCCCATCTCCTCATCTCCCAATCACATCTACCGGGAGGCAATCAGAAAGCTTAATCATGCACCAACATTCATTCATCTAATTGAAAATACATCTGATTATTGAAAATGTCCCCCAAACAACAGAAAAACTGAGCTCACATCCAGGAACAAGATAGAGTAGTTGAAACAAATGAGCTGGAGGTAGGTCTAGAATTCCCATTGGGAGGAAGGCAGACTTTGGAACCACCTGATAATGAATTCAAGAAAATGATATTGAGGTACATCCAAATGCTCCACAGAGGGGTTGAGAAAAATAAGGATGAAGTCATGAAAGTGCTACAGGAACAACCAAATAAAATAGAAATAACATTGGAAACAACTCAAAACCTGCAAAAAGAGGTCCAAATGATTAATAATAAAATATCAGAAATTAACAATACACTGAAAGAGAAAAGGATAGAATCGAAGAGATGGAAGCCAGAACCAGCAAGCTTGAAGATAAATCTCTTAATACTGCTAAGATAGAAGAGCAAGCAGAAAAAAAGAATACAAAAATCTGAAGGGAGTCTAAGATGCATGTGGAACAACATGAAGAGGAATAACCCGAGGGTTTTTGGAGTCCTGGAACAGGAAGAATCACAGAAGACCACAGAAGAGATAATTGAAGAGCTTCTGTAAGAAAAGTTCTCTGACATCCTGAAAGATGAGAAAATAAGCATTCAAGGAGCTGAACTAACCCCAGGAAGGATAGATCCCAAAAGAAAATCACCAAGACATATCATAATCAAGCTTTTTAAAACCAAAGACAAGGAGAGAATACTGAAGCAGCTAGGGAAAAGAGAAATGTTACTTACAAAGTCAAACAAATAAGAGCAAGCTCTGATCTCTCAGCAGAAACTATGCAAGCAAAGAGGCAATGGGGAGACATATATATGATCCTGAAAACAAACAAACAAACACAAAACTGTCAACTAAGAATCGTCTACCAAGCAAAGCTGTCAATTAAATATGATAGTATAATCAAAACCTTCCATAATAAACAGAAGCTAAGGGACTTTGTCAAAGTCAAGCCACAACTTCAAGAGGGAGTTCTTTGGACTTAGAACCAACAAGAACAAACAACAACCAGAGATTGACATATGTGGCAACACCACCAGGAGCTCATTTGACATAAGAGTCCAGAACTGAACAAAATTACAAGAATGAATTCAGAGGATCTGGGAAGTTAGTCTATGATCAAAACAATTATAATGTGAAGGAAGGGGATAATATAGGAACAGAGATATAGGTGGTGAGGATATCAGGTAGATTGCAGGATAAAATAGACTGCTTTAAATGGAGGAAAAAGTTAATGGAATATAAGAAAATTAATACTTCACAACATATCAAGAAAATGAAAATCCAAGAACATGGCAATATTACAACTATGAAGAAACTGACAATCAAACATAGTGAGAATTGCCCAAACAAAAGAAGGCAAAACAGATGATTTGTTGTTGTTGTTGTTGTTATGTGCCATTGAGTCGGTGCCAACTCATAGCGATGTTATGCACAACAGAATGAAACACTGCCCGATCCTGGGCCAACCTCACTACTGTTGCCGTGTTTGAGTCCATTGATGCTGACACTTGGCCAATCCATCTCACTGGGGATCTTCCTCTTTTCCTATGACCCTCCACCTTACCAAACATGATATCCTTCTCCAGTGACTGGTCCCTCCTGACAATATGTCCAAGTATGAGAGACGAAGTTTGGACATCTTGGCCTCCAAGGAGCACTCTGGCTGCACTTCTTCCAAAACAGATCTGTTGGTTCATTTGGCAGCCCATGGCACTTTCAATATTCTCCTCCAACACCATAATTCAAAGGCATCAATTCTTCTACGGTCTTCCTTATTCACTGTCCAGCTTTTGTATGCATATGAGGTTATTGAAAATACCATGGCTTGGGTCAGATGCACCTTAGTCCTCAAGCTGACATATTTGCTCTTCAACTCTTTAAAAAGGTCTTGTGCAGTGGATTTGCCTAATGCAATATGTCATTTGATTTCTTGACTGCTGCTTCCATGAGTGTTGGTAGTTGATCCAAGAAGAATGAAGTCTTTGACAACTTCAATCTTTTCTCTGTTGATAAGAATGTTGTTTATTGGCCCAGTGGTGAGGATTTTTGTTTTCTTTACATTGAGATGTAATCCATACCGAAGGCTGTGCTTTTTGATCTTCATCAGTAAATGTTTTAAGTTCTCTTCACTTTCAGCAAGTAAGGTTGTATCATCTGCATATCGCAGGTTGTTAATGAGTCTTCCTCCAATCCTGAAGCCATGTTTTTCTTCATATAAGTCAGCTTCTCGAATTATTTGCTCAGTATACAGGTTGAATAAGTATGGTGAAAGAATACAAACTTGTTGCACACCTTTCTTAATTTTAAACCATTCAGGGTTCCCATGTTCTGTTAGAATAACTGCCTCTTGGTCCAGGTACAGATTCCTCATGAGTACAATTACGTATTCAAGAATACTCATACTTTGCAAAGTTGTCCATAGCTTGTCATGATCCAATTAGTCAGTTACAAAAGGACAACTATTGCATAAGATCATTATTGTAAAACTTAAGAAAAGATTTCCATACTAAAAGAAAAAAAAATTATTTGTTGGTTACCAGGGTGGGAGAGAGGGGACGATAGAGCACAGGTTAAGGGATAGTCACATCATAGCTTGGGTGTTGGGGAGGGCAATTTGCAAGGAAAGGGAGGGCAATATATAAGAAGGGGGAGGGGGTGGAAGAACTAGGAAGATAGGGGAACACTTACCTAGGTATGCATGGGCTAATAGGATAGAGGTAAATAGTGATGTATGATCAACCTTGGATTCAAAGGGGGAAAAGAAGGTACTTCTGGACAAGGCATGGACACAGGTTGGAGAAAGGGGTGATCAAGAAAGATTCACAAGGACCTTGTCTCTTTGCAAAAAAAATTAAGTATTTCCGGGGACATGCTGGGTTTGTATGTAAACAAACCAGAAAGAATTGGTCCATTTTAGAGGGTTATATTTCCCAAGATGATAGATGGGAAAGATCTATGGATTGTTCCAACAACAGTGGAAACACTGTGAACACTATGAATTTTCAGAAATACCTAAGACAACTCTTTAATGGGCCTGAAACCCAGAGCCATGTGTAAGATATACCAATGAGGACTACCTCTTCTCCTGTCTGATTCTCTGGCTGACATGGGGAGGACATTCATTGGTTAGCTTTTAGCTGAAATGTAGCATTATTGGACCAGCATAGACTCCTCTGGATATGATGACAGCCTTTTAAATTGTCCCCTTAAGACTCATGGAAGCATGAGGCTTTGCAACAGAAAGAACCAAGGGCCACTGAAAGTGAAACTTTTGATTTTTAGATGGTTAGTTTGGGTTTTATTACCTGTAATGACTAAGGAGCTCTGGTAGCGTAGTGGTTACGAATCGGGTTGCTAACCTCAAGGTTGGCAGTTTGAAACTACCAGCTGTTCTGTGGGAGAAAGATGAGGCTTTCTGCTCCTATAAAGATTTACAGCCTCAGAAACCCTGTGCAGAGTCACTATGAGTCTGAACCGACTCCATGGTACTTAACAACAATGACTGACTGATAGGAAGCTGAGGGCAGAAAAGTGGCCTAAAGCAAACGTTAAGCTAGTTAAACTAAATGGCTGGTAGAAGGCCAGAGCTTATTGGAACCACTCAACCAGAGGCCTAAGGTCATATGCATACGAATGGGTTAGTGTAAGGTTGCAGAGGAAAAGATTGAATTTAATGTTTTTAAAAGGTTTGTATGTTTGACTGCCTTATGGATATTGGTTTCTCTGGCCTAGCATTATAAAATACACATAGATGTGTGATGAAACTGAATACTGTGCTAGTTTCTATTTACTGAAAGGGGAATTAGAGTTTGCCCAGAAATAGACTTTTTGTTTTAATCCTTTGTAGAGTATGGGACCTTAGATGGAATTCTGTGCCCCACTCAGAACCTTCTGAGTTTGTACATTTGCATTTGAAAAGACATGCAGACTGCCTCAGAACCGCTGAGAGAACACCAGATTTATAATTGAAAGAAAACTCCAAGGAGAAGAAGGAAAAAAAAAACCCAGACTGTTTGGCTTTTTGAGTTTCAAGCAAGCTGCTTGCTTTGGAGGCATCAAAACAAGAGAGTCTGTGCCCATCAGAGAAAATCCCTTTTAGGACTAAAAGTTAAAGGAGGCCAACAAGCAGTCAGATATGCTCTCTGGTGACCACCTGGGTGTATGTGTTGAGTGGAAGTCAGGGAAACACACCAATGAAGAGATGGTCTGAGTTTGGACATGTTCCTTTGGCACCCTTTGACCTTGAGATAAGTAAGAGAAGAGGGAAGCCTGTCTGGTATGAAGTTTAGGGAGGAGTGTGAACTCTTGAGCCCAAGGGCACTGACCTAACCCATGCAGGCTAGGGCAAAGAGTGAAGTGGTTAGCTAATTTGAAGCGCAGGAGGTGTGTGTAAACTCCCAAACCTGCAGATGGTACCCATTTGGTCTAGCTTAGGTGGCTAGGGCTGAGCTGTGACCAGAACCCCACCAGATGAAGATAAAGGTGTGAGAAACTGTAAATTGATGCAATTTGATGGACTAGACTTTTTTTTAATTGAGTTTTTATTGTGAATTGAGTGATAGTTTACATGGGAGAACATTGTTTCATTGCAAGGATTACAATCTTCTCCATTCCTCCATGCACCATCATTTAATAGTATTCGCTTCTATTTTCTGTTTTTTTTTTTTTTTTTTTTTTTTTTTGGGGGGGGGATGTACACAAAAACACTAAGGAATATATAATAATTTACATAACCAAAGGGCATATTCTACAAGCCTGCCTCCTGGCTGCCAGCACACAGCCTTTCTCTTCCCATGAGTCTAGACTCCTCAGCTGCTCTATGTCTCCATGTCATCCTCTGCTTCCATATCTGGTGTCGTTGCTTCTCTGGATAGGGTCCCACATTCTATTCATGCTCTTCTCCCTTGATGGTCCTAGGGTCCTCTGTTGCTGGAATGTAAGATTAACTGCTCCCCACTTTATGTTACAAAACTTCTACCTTTACAGTTGTGACAATTGCAATTAGTCATGATAACAATTACTCACTATTGAATCATAAGACTCTTATCCCCATATCTGTTCACCAAACCTGTCTAGACATGATGAAAACTACTCAGTGGGGATTCTACCTTCCCCTGCACAGTCTGAAGTTAAACTCCCTCTTGAAAGTTTGTAAGCCAGTCACTCTGTGCCTTTATCACCCCTCCCCCATTTTAGGGAGCCAATGTCTAAGTTGCCCATCCCTATCAGCCCTGTGTACAGAGGGGATGTGAATGATCCTTGATGTGATAATTCCTTCCTTCTCAGTTGGTATTTTGAGATACTACTTCCATAAGTATAGGTCAAGTTCATCAAATTGTAGCCATTTACACTTGTTTCCTTTATCAAAAATTTTTTTTATCTTCCTCTAGTAGAGTTCTGATCATCCAGCCATTGAAGCTAAGTCAAATGGGTACTATCTGCAAGTTTGGATGTTTTTGTGTGTCTCCCCTCACTTCATATTAGATGGACACTTCACTCTCAGCTCTAGCCCTCTATGGCTACATCCTTGTCCATGGGCCCAGGAGTCCCCAACTCTCACTATACTTTGGACCAACCAGCACTTCCTCTTCTCTCTCTCATCTTCAGGTCAACAGGAATCTGTGGAACGTGGTTGAACTCAGCCTATATCTTCATTGATTCTTTTCCCCCACTTCCACTTAGCAGCAGACCAATGTGGCTGCCAACAAGCCCACATTCCTGCCTGCGTATTCAGTCTTGGAAGGGGGTTTGTCCTGAAGGAGCTTGATTGCTTGCTTTGTTGGCTTCCTTGTGAACAACCCACTTGTTGTAGTAGGGCCAATCAGACTGCCAGTTTTGTTTTGGATTTTTCCTGATGATCTTTCTTTCAAGAAGTATCTTCTGTTCCTCTAGCTGTTCCGAGCTGGTCTGATTATCCTTTCAAGTGGGAATGTGATGGACTGGACTTTTGTTTATGGATGCTGTTCCTCAAAATTGCAACCAGAAACCAAGATTCTTCATATCAAGGAAACTGCTTGTCTCCTCAGTGTACTAGGTTGATAGGGACAGGAAATGTAGGCATTGGCTATCAAGAGTGAGGGAGTTATACCCACTTGACCTGTCTTCAATGACTGGATGATCAGAGCTCAACCAGAAGAAGAAAGAAGAGGAAAAAAAGAATAATCTGATACAATTTGATGAACCTGACCTACACCTATGGATGCAGTAAAACCCAAAAGAGGGAACAAATCCTTATAGCAACAATCATTCCCACCCCCTCCACACACAGAGTAGACAGG
>NW_006408617.1:9811870-9812485 GCF_000296735.1 Chrysochloris asiatica
ATGAAGTGGCTGGCTTACAACTTTTCATGGGTGTACTTAGTCTCAGAAAGAGGAGGACAAAGGAGAATTCCCACTGAATAGTTTCCTCTTCACAGAGGATCTGGTGTAGAGAGGGTGGGGGAAGATGCTGAAAAGATTTTATTATTTCAATTGTTAGTAATTGTTAGCAGGATTAATTGTGATTCTCGAAACTGTAATTGTAGAAGATGTATGGTAGAGGTGGTGACACGAAGTGACAGAGCAGCTGCTGCCTCTTGGCCCATGGACTGAGGCAGAGGCCAAAGGGCCACCTGATTGAGAGGCTAAAGACAAGAGTGAGGCATGCCTGCAGTATGGCAGACAAGAGACATTCCTGACTGGAGAACTGATGCATCATCCTCAGTTGGTTTTGATCCTGAATTGTGTACCCTAATCGCCTCCCAGATAAATCATGAGTATTGTTATGAGTTCTATGTGGCAATTGTAATGGATTATTGAACCCAGATGTGAAGCAGAGAGTGCTTTGGGATGGATGGTTGGTGTTAAAATTGGGTAAAGAAGGGTGTAGGATGGAAGCATGTCTGATCTCTGCTTCATAGGACTTAGCCTTGGACTGATTCTGATTTTGATTCTCTA
>NW_006408617.1:9813355-9817970 GCF_000296735.1 Chrysochloris asiatica
TTGTTTTAATTTTCTTCAGCTTCAGCCTGAATTTGCATAAGAACAACTGATAGTCTGTTCTACACTCTGCCCTGGCCTTGTTTTGAATGATGATATGGAGCAGTTCTACTGTCTCTTTCCATAGATGTAGTCAACTTGATTTCTGTGTATTCCATTTGGTAAAGTCCATGTGTATAATTGTCTTTTATGTTGTTTAAAAAAGGTATTTGAATGAAGAAGTCATTGGTCTTGAAAAAAATTCTGTCATACAGTCTCCAGCATTGTTTCTATCATCAAGATCATATTTTTCTACTATTGATACTTCCTCTTTGTTTCCAACTTTTTCATTCCAATCACCAGTAATTATCAATACATCTTGACTGCATGTTTGACCAATTTCAGACTGAAGACATTGGTAGAATTCTTCAGTTTCATCCTCAATGGCTTCAGTGGTTGGGGGATAAATTTGAATAATAGTGACATAAACTGGTCTTCTTTGTAGGTGTGTGGATATTGTCATATCACAGACAGCATTGTACTTTAAGACACAAGTTTATATGTTCTTTTTGATGATGAATGCATTACCATTCCTCTTCAAAATGGCCAATACCAGTCCATTCAGCTCACTGAATGTCTAGGATATCAATGTTTACATGTTCCATTTAATTTTTGACAACTTCCAAAATTCCTAGATTAATACTTCATACATTCCATATTTCAATTATTAGTGGACATTTACAGCTGGGTTTTTTTTTTGTTTTTTTTTTCATTTTGAGTTGTGCTCCATCAGCAATTGAAGGTCCTGAGGGCTTTACTCCATTTGTGTCATTACAGTCAACTCTATCTTGAGGAGACAGTCTTATATGAGTGCCTTCCAACCTAAGGGGGTCATCTCTCAGCACTATATCTGATAATATTCTGGTGCTCTTCATCATGTTTCAATATTCGATATTCTGATGCTGACAGTGTTCCACTGCTATTCATAGGTTTTCATATTTCAATATTCAGAAGTAGTCCATCTCTCCTTCTTCCTAGTCTGTCTTTGTCTGGAAGTTCAGTTGAAATCTGTCCAGCATGGGTGACCCTGCTGGTATTTAAAATACCTGTGGTATAGCTTCCAGAATCACAGCAACTTGCAAGTCACCACAGTATGATAAACTGACAAGTGGTGGAAAGATAAATGTTTCTTTTTGGATTTTCAGACTGTATTATTACACTTGATTAGCTGATTGAAACTGTTAATTTTCATCTCTCTTATTTATTTTTTAATGTTCCAGATCTGCCCAATTAAGTGATCCAGCACAGCCCACTGGGCAACCCAAAATTGAAAATTATTTTTGACATCTCATCTTCTAGTGTTGAATTTACTTCAAACTCCTCTGTAACTTACTAGTTATGGTTTACTTTTGTTAAACCAATCATTCTTAACAATGTACAAAACTGAGTTGCATGAATGTGTCAACATAGCTCAAACAACAATGTATAAACATTTGAAAGATGTGCAAACATTTGGATAATTTCTTTAACTGTTTTATCTTATCTTATTGGAGTTCAGAGCAATAGACTTTTGGGACAGGGTGAGGTTGAGTGATGTTGCCAAACCCAACTTATAAACAGCCATATTTAGGTTAACAATTCTTTCTTCTGAGAAACAAGGATTTGGAATGATTAAAACCTCTAATATGGTACTGGGATGCTAGGGAATCATCTAATAGCTACTGGTATTAGATAGGTTGCAAAGAATTGGAAAACTGCAAAAGTAAGGAAGTCTGATAACGGTAGTTCAAACCTGATGTATATTTGTGAAATAATTAAACTGTTTATAGAAATGAATGTAATTTTGTAACTATGAAATAAAGCAATTAAATTTCTTTTTTAAATAATGTGAATTAAAATGAGTCAAATATTTCATTTAAAAGGTAATTTTATAATGGAAGTATTTTAAATTAACAGTCGTTGTTAAGTGCCAGCAAGTCAGTTCTAACTCATAACAATATAATGCTTCAAATTCCAAGTCAAGGAAAAAACTCTAATGAATATGCAAATTTATTTGAAAAGGGGGCAGGGGTTTCTTTTGCTATTAATTTTTACAAATCATGCATGGTCTGTTATTAGCTGTTGTCGAGTCCTTTCTGACCCATAGTGACCCTATGTATATTGTTGTTAGGTTCCATCTAGTCGGTACCAACTCATAGCGACCCTATGTACAACAGAACAAAATACTGCCTGGTCCTGGGCCAACCTCACAATTATTGCCACACTTGACCCCATTGATGCTGCTACTTTGCCAATCCATGTCACTGGGGATCTTTCTCTTTTCTCTGACCATCCACCTTACCAAACATGATACCTTTCTCCAGCTATTGGTTCCTCCTGACAATTATGTCTGAAGTATGGGAGACAAAGTTTGGCCATCCTGGCCTCCAAGGAGCACTCTGACTGCACTTCTTCCAACACAGATACGTTAGTTCTTTTGACAACTCATGGCACTTTCAATATTCTCCTCCAACACCATAACTCAAAAGCATCAATTCTTATATGGTCTTCTTTATTCACTGTCCAGCTTTTGCATGCATATGAGGTTATTGAAAATACCATGGCTTGGGTCAAGCTCACCTTAGTCTTCAAGCTGACATCTTTGCTCTTCAACACTTCATAGAGATCTTGTGCAGCAGATTTGCCTAATGCAATATGTCATTTGATTTGACTGCTGCTTCCATGAGTTGATAGTTGATATAAGAAGAATGAAGTCCTTGACAACTTCAATCTTTTCTCCGTCAATAAGAATGTTACTTACTGGTCCAGTGGTAAGGATGTTTGTTTTGTTTACATTGAGATGCAATCCATGCCAAAGGCTGTGCTCTTTGATCTTCATCAGTAAATATTTTAAGTTCTTTCCACTTTCAGCAAGCAAGGTTGTATCATCTGCATATCACAGGTTGTTGATGAGTCTTCCTCCAATTCTGATGCCACATTTTTCTTCTTATAATACCACTGGGTCCTGTGTTATACTCACAATTGCTGGTCCTCTTAAGCCCATTGCTGCTGCCACTGTGCCAATTCATCTTGTTGGGGGTCTTCACCTTTCTCACTGAACCCTCCACTGTACCCAGCATGATGTCCTTATACATGGTCTGCTATATACCAAATTATGTAGAGAAACAAATTATTTGTAAATTTATAGATCACATCTGCCTAAATGAATTGAAAAATCTTATTTCAAACAAAGGCTTAATGCTTACAAATACGCTATTCATGTTGAGATCTTATTATGAGTTTTAAAATTGTTAATAAAAATGATAATTTACTTGCATATAAATATAGCTTAGCAATTTTATTGTTTACTTGAAAAGTGTTTTAGAATTAAAAGTATGGTTTTAATCCCTGAATTAGCATATGGGCAGGCTCCATATGCTAATTTTTCCTTTATTTGGGTCTCTGAAGATTGGAGTGTTTGCAAATGTGGCCTATTTATATTAACAACTAAGTTTACAAGTGCCTTTGTCTTCACGAAATAAGTGCCATGTTCAGAGTGGAAATACCATCAATCTATTTTCTTTTTCTCAAGTTAAATTAAGTTAATTGCTTTATACTCCCACCTTCCAGATAGTTCCCTGTTGGTGCTCACCCAATCTCTTGACTAATCCAAGAATTCTGGTAATTTTCCATTACAACGAAGAGTTCTACCAATTTCCACTTCTAAGGGAGCAAAACTTTTCTATCTCAAAGACTTTTATGGTCATTATTCCTTGCTTTCATACACTAAGGAGTCCTGGTGGTGTAGAGTGTTATGTGTTGGGCTGCTAACTGCAAGGTTAGCAGTTTGAATCTACCAGTTGTTCTGATGAAGAAAGATGAGGTTGTCTCTACTGTAAAGATTACAGTCTCAAAAACCCTACATAGACTCATGATAAGTCAGAATCCACTGGGTGGGTTTGATTTGGAATTTTTTTGCCATACACTAAGCTTGATTGCTCACCTGATTATTCAGAGCCTTAGAGAAGTCACCTTCAACCAATATTTACCACAGGCTGGGGTAAACATTCAAAGGAAGCCACATTGGTGGTGACTTCTTTTAATCCAAGATGCCTCTCTGGGTTTCCTGTTGTTGTTGTTATTATTAAGTACTGTTGAGGCGGTTCCAACTCATAGCAACCCTACATAGAGTTTCCAAGTAGCAACTGGTGGGTTTGAACTGCCAACCTTGTGGTTAACATTCTAGTACTTATCCTATAGCTTTGTTGTTAGGTGCCTTCAAGTCTATTTCGAGTCATAGTGACCCTATGCACAACAGAATGAAACACTGCCACATACTCACAATCGTTACACTTGAGTCCATTGCTGTTGCCACAGTGCCAATCCATTTTGTTGGGGGTCTTTCTCTTTTTCACTGATCCTTCATTTTATAAAGCATAATGGCCTCCTCCAGGGACTGGTCATTCCTGAAAACATGCCCCAAAGTATGAGAGACAAAGTCTTGCCACTCTGGCTTCTAAGGAGCATCTGGCTATACTTCTTCCAACACAGATGTGTCTGCTCTTCTGACAGTCCATGATACAACAGCATAATTCAAATGCACCAATTCTTCTGTGGTCTTCCTTATTCATTGTCCAACTTTCACATGCATAGGAGGCTA
>NW_006408617.1:9818515-9820460 GCF_000296735.1 Chrysochloris asiatica
CTGTGGGTTAATGCACCAGACTGCAAAGGCTTTTGAACTGCAAGGTTGGTGGTTCAAGCTCACCAGCATCTCCTTGGAAACCCTATACAGGGTTGCTATGGGTTAGAATTGACTCAACAGAACTTAACAACAACAACAACAGTCTTCTTTCTAGGCATTATTTGGCCACTAACCACAAGTTCAGAGGTTCAAATCCACCAGTTACTCTGCTGGAAAATGATGAGGCTGTCTGCTCCTGTAAAGATTTACAGTTTCAGAAACTCTCGGTTACCATGAGTTGAAATTGACTCAATGGTAGTGGGCTTGGGATTTCTTTCTTTGGTTCCTCTTTCCAGGAGCCCTGGTGGTGCTGTGGGTTAAGCACTGGGCTACTAACAATAAGGTCCATGGTTCAAGCCCACCAGCTACTCTACAAAAGAAAAATGAGGTTGTTTGCTACTGTAAAGATTTGCAGTCTCAGAAACTATTTATAAGGTTGCTATGAGTCAGAATCAATTATATGGCAGTATTTCTTTGGGGGGTTATGGTGGGGTGGGGGCACTGGGCCCCCCTGTCCTGTCTCAGTAATTCACTGAGGCTGGGAAGGGGATAACCAGGTTCCTTCCTTTCCAAATTTCAAAGCAGATTGTTCCTCCACACCCTGCATGGGAAAATAAAACTCTATTGCTTTTGTGATGGGCCCAGATAATTTTTAATGGAAAACACTTTATTTGCTTCCCTGATTAGGCAGGCATCTTTCCAAGGGTAATCTGTGGCTATCTCTAGCACCTATCACACTAAAGCAACTAACAGTCACCACCAGCAGTACAAAACTCAAAACAGAAGTTACATCATCAGTGATTTACCCTGCCACTTTAATATCATTGTATATTAATGAAAAGTACCATTTACATGGAGAAATTTAAAGTGACAGTTTCAACTTAAAACCAAATGGCCACCACTTGTCTGTCATTCTGTGGTGGTTTGTGAGTTGCTGTGATTCTGAAAGCTATGCCACCAGTATTTTAAATACCAGCAGGGTCACCCATGGTGGACAGGTTTCAGATGAGTTTCCAGATAAAGACAGACTAGGAAGAACGAGTGATGAACTACTTTCAAATATTTAGCCACAGATATAGTATCAGATATAGTGCCGGAAAATGAGTCCCCCAGGTTGGAAGGCACTCAAAATGCGACTGGGGAAGAGCTGCCTCCTCAGAGCAGAGTTGACTGTGATAATGTGAATGGAGCAAAGCCCATGGAAAAAAAGCCCCCAGGACCCTCATTTGCTGATGGGGCACAACTCAAAATGAAGAGAAACAGCTATAAACATCCATTGAAAATCAGAACATGGAATGTACGAAGTATGAATCTGGGAAAATTGGAAGTTGTCAGAAATGAAATGGAACACATAAACATCAATATCTTAGGCATTAGTAGGCTGAAATGTACTGGTATTGGCCATTTTGAATCTGACAACCACATGGTTTACGATGCTGAGAATGACAAATTGAAGAGGAATGGTGTTGCATTCATCATCAAAAAGAAAATGTCCAGATCAGTCATGAGGTACAACCCTGTCTGTGATAGGATAATACCCATGCGCCTACAGGGAAGCCCAGTTAATACCACTATGATTCCAATTTACACACAAACCACTAAAGCCAGTGAGGATGAAATAGAAAAATTCTATCAACTTCTTCAATCTTAAATTGATCAAATATCCAAGCAAGATATATTTGATCACACTGGTGATTGGAATGCAAAGGTTAGGAGCAAAGAAGAAGGATCCATGGTTGGAAAATATGGCCTTGGTGATAAAAATGAAGCTGGAAAATGCATGATAGAATTCTGCAAAATCAATGATTTGTTCATTTCAAATACCTTCTTTAGACAGCATAAGAGATGATTATACACATGGACCTCATCAGATG
Source organism: Chrysochloris asiatica (assembly GCF_000296735.1). Taxonomy (NCBI): domain Eukaryota; kingdom Metazoa; phylum Chordata; class Mammalia; order Afrosoricida; family Chrysochloridae; genus Chrysochloris; species Chrysochloris asiatica. Next base: position 9,820,429 of record NW_006408617.1, read on the forward strand.
GAATACATAGAAATCAAATTAACTACATCTGT
>NW_006408617.1:9843337-9849453 GCF_000296735.1 Chrysochloris asiatica
CAAAAAGAAATGGTTAATGTTCAACCATTTCAAGAGGTACCTGTAGGTGTCGGTGTCATCTATTGTCAGCACACCTAATCTGGACATAGTTCATACAGGTCCTAACAGTGACTGATGTCAGGGCCTTTGTTCCCAGAAGGAACTCTATCAGACCCAGAGGGTAGCTGGCGACAGGGTAACTAGTTATGAGAGTATAGGGCTAGTTGGAACCCACTAACTAGTTATGCTAGTCTAGAGCTTGCTGAAACCCACTCATTAAGCTCCACTGGTCTCAAGAGGCAGAGTTTCTACTGTCTCCAAACAAAAGGGGTGGTGCACTCAGTGTCCAACTCATACCGCTGCAGTTCCTACGTCTGGCAGAAATGGTGCTGTATAGGAGATGGGTAAGGTGAGTGAGGGTGGGGCTGACCATGCCTGTGGTCACCAGGAGAGTATGGGGAACAAGAGAGAATTACACCTTTTTCATTGTTATTCACCAGTGTGCATGTACACCATCAGACTGCTGTCTGCATCCAACACTGCTTGCCAAAGTTCAAGCTGGCTACAGAGTATTAGGTCAGCAGACAGTTCACCCATATCTCTCTCTTCTGACCCATTCATCTGTTCACCTAGTAACTAACTATTCTATCCACTTCTGTATCTTTTCTTCTGAAGTTTAGGATTCCAGGATTATCATCTGTGTCTGTTTCCTTTAGTCTCTTGTATCTAGTGTGTCTGTCTAGTCTCATTTTGCCATATGTCTCTGGACTGGAATTTTATTGTTTTTAGCACTGTCAAGTTGATTCCAACTCATGGTGAACTGTGTTCAAGTATCTGCTCCAGCTACATACTTGCTTTATCTCTTGTGCAAGTTTCTTGTTTTTGCAAAATAGAGGGAAAGGTAGAACCTTTGGCTATGGCTATGCCTGCTACACTGGAACCTCAGATAAGGCCCATCACACAGTAAAAGACAGAAGACAAAAGTATGTGATTGTGGGACCAGAATTTCATACTGTGGTGATGAGCTGACCTTGAAGGAATGACAGGAATCTTCCCCCTCACCTCAAATGGCAAGAAGGCAGTGAGCCTGAAGTTGTGGGCCACTTTAACATGGTATGTTTTTCACTTTGCTCATACTGGGTATAGATAAACTTCTTTCTATGAGGAAAAAGGAAATGCACACAAAAGCCAAGCCCATCTATATCCTCTGTATCTGTAGCCTTTACATGTCTTTAGTATTTTTTTTGGAGGCTGATTCCTATTTTATTTCTGAGAATAAATCTTTGTGCACAATCCATGGTAATTCGATAAGTTGCACAATGCTATACTATAAATATAACACACATGGAGTGAAACATGGCAGGATACATGCTGGAATGCTATCTTCATGGTCGGCAGTTAAAACCTACCAGTGGCCCCTCCAGAGAAAGATGAGGCTTTCCATTACCAGAAAAATCTACAGCCTAGGGAACCCTATATGGGGTTGCTGTGAGTCAGAATCTTCTTGATGACCCTGGGGTTTGAGGGGAGTCATGGAGGTGGTAGTTGTAGAGGATATGGATCGCTACCCAGATATTTCATTTGGAAGCATGCTAATCCCTAAAGAATTTCAGTGAGACAAGCCTCACTGTGAAGGGCTGAGTATGGCAAGGGATCATGCCCTAGAGCTAATAGAGCAGTTAGAAACAGACACTGGGGTCAGTTTAATGCAGAGTTTGGGGATCCAGAGAGTCAATTATTTGGGAGCAGAAACTGAGCACACTGAAGCATGTTCCCTGCTCCCAAATAATTGGATTGTTATTGTTGTGAAATGCTGTTGAGTTGGTTCCAACTCAGGGTTTTTGAGGCGTGATTGATGAGTTTGAACCAGCGACCTCAAGGTTCAAACCGACCTTGAGGTTGACCCTTATCCTATGATGCCATACCAGGACTCCTAAAAATAACTGGATAGAGATACCAAAATTCAGAGACAAAGGCAATCAGGCCAGAGTAAACCAAACTGTGTAAAGAAGAATTAGAATGTCAAAGCAGAATGAACAGAGGAGCAAGGAGTGAGCCAGGAAGTAAACAGTAAATAGACACAGCTTGAAGGGAGGGGAGACAGATCACATGGTGAAAGGATTGACACAATTGGTAATGGCGGAAACTCCATCCCAAAGTACCAGACAGAGTCCCAGCTAGGGCCTGCTGATGCTCAAAGTGGCTATATTCGCTCCCAGAAAGGTAAATAGGGTTTATCAGGTGGAGTAAGGAGCCCTGGAGGTGCACGCCTTGGGGTTAGACACCAGGTCAGCAGTTCAACTCCATCAACCGCTCCGCGGGAGAAAAATGAGGTTTTCTGCTCCCATAAAGATTTATAGCCTCAGAAACCCTATATAGGGTCGCTATGAATCAGAAAAGACGCGTCAGCACAGCAGCAGGAGTTGGTGGATAAGTGGAAGAGGGCTTTTAGTAGGAGATTTAGAAGAGGAGGAGGATATTTTTATCCTGAAGGTCTCCTGTCAGCAGCTGTCTACTTAACTTTCTCTCTCACTACTGACACTACCTTGATGCAGTTCTTGACCATGGTGGAGTGGGAGATATGGCATCATGCTCTGTCACTACGGAATACGGAAAATATTTATTAGCAACCCTGACAGATGAAGTCTGGAGTCCTGGTATGGCGCTGTGGGTTAATGCGCCAGACCGCAAAGCCGTTTGAAACTTGCAAGGTCAGCGATTCAAGCACACGAGCTGCTTCTTGGAAAACCCTATACAAGGTCGCTATATCACAATCAACTCGCCAGCACTTAGCATCAACAACAACAGATGACGTATAAAATTAGTCAGTGTTAGGTTTGGATTGTCCATAGAAATGTGTACAGAAGTTCCCTTTTGTTTTATTAGACAATTAAGAAAATTGGAATATCGACTGGGAACTAAACTCTAGTAGCGTAGTGGTTACGAATCGGGCTATGAACCGCAAGGTCAGCAGTTCAAAATTACCAGCTGTTCCACAGGAGAAAGATGAGGTTTTCTGCTCCCGTAAAGATTTACAGCTTCGGAAACCCTGTACAGGGTCCCTATGAGTCAGAACCGACTCCACGGCACATAACAACAAAAACAATATTTCAAAATTATTTTGGTGTGATAATAGTACCGAAGGAGCTCTGGTAGCGTAGTGGTTACGAATTGGGCTGCGAACCTTAAGGTCAGCGGTTCGAAACTACCAGCCGCTCCGCGGGAGAAAGATGAGGCTTTCTACTCCCGTAAAGATTTACACCCTCGGAAACCCTGTACAGGGTCGCTATGGGTCGGCTCCGACTCGAAGGCACTTAACAACAACAACAACAATAGTAACGAGGACTAAATTCATATAATATAATATTACCATGAACAAACAAATTTGTCTTGGAAGTAGTATAGCCAGAATGTTCCTTTGAAGCCAGAATGACAAGATTTAGTATTTCATACTTTGGACATACTATCAGGAGGGCCCAGTCTCTGGAGAAGGATATCAAGCTTGCTAAAGTGGAGACTCTTCTACTAAAATGGATTGATACAGTAGCAGCAGCAATGAGCTCAAACGCAACAATTGTGAGGTGGCACAGGACCAGGCAGTGTTTCCTTCTATTGTGCAGAGGGTCGCTATGAGATTAAACTGACTCAAAGGCATCTAACAACAACACATGCTCTACCAAAGCTTTATAATGAGCCTCAAAAGCAAACAAACAATGGCCCCTAACAACAACAAAAATGATATTGTGGTTACCCAGGAAAATCGAATTGGAGCTTAAAGTTCTATAGCCCCAGACCAGTATCCAGATGCAGTCTCACTGCAGGATCTCTGCTTTTTAATTATCTTGATCTGTAAATTCTTTCCTTTGTTGTTGATACCATGTCGTTGATCCCTCATATAGGACAGAGACTTCATCTTGAACTATTCACTGTGCCCTGCCTTGCTCTTTCACTCTGGCATTGTGGCCAATCATCTAACTTGACCCTAATACTTGTTTTTATGATGGTGGCTTTGCCTCACCCCTTGGACCTGAAGTTGAGCACTGCATTTCTAGTTTCAACGTTTTGCTTGCTGTCTCAACTACAATACAAACTGTTCTATCTATATGACATTTGTTTTCCGAATATGTACCTAGGGGCTTATAACCTGTTTGATGATATGTGTGTGTGTGTGTTTGCTGGATTTTTCATAAACATAAGATCCTCGCATTAATGATCAATACTGCGTTCCCTGAAGCCTGTTTGAAATGTGCCAACTCTTGTTTTCCTGTTTCACATCCATGACCCTCCAATAACCATTCATTACATTTGTTCCCTATCTGAAGGATGCTTTCTATAGTTAACTTATGGACTGAGGAGAATTGGCTGACCTGTATTGAATCCAATGAGTGGTTCAAGCCTTTTCTGGACTGGAAGATTAGCCTCACTTATTCTCTTCAACAATTTATCAGTCATGTTATCTCAGAATCCCACATCTATAATCTACCCTTGTATGTTAGCATTCGAGCATACCAGCTACCAAATGTTTGCAGTGTTTTACTGTTTTATATGGAATGCCTAACATAGAGTTGTTGTTGTTAAGGGCCATCAAGTCTGTTCCAACTAATAACGATTGTGTATAAGGTTTCTGAGGAGCCACTCGTGGTTTTGAACTGCCAAGCTTGCAGTACCAGCCAAGTGCATATCCTACAGTGTCACACCAAGACCCTACTCAGATAGTAAGTCCTCTGAAGATAGTGCTTTCCAACCAAATAGACAATAAGTGCTCCGTAAACTCCCTTCACCCCTTCCTATGTGTGGGATGACTTTCATCCTCATTATCATCATCATCATCAACATAGCTTTGAGGGACTTGAGCTTATATTTCCAATTTTAACATAAAAGTTCTTAGAAGGAGTGGTCAAACTCACTCACTCACATCTAGAGCAGAGAATTCCTCACCTTGCTGATAAATAGTAAATCCAAAAAACATGAATATTTTGAGTAAGCAGTGACATCTGCAAGAGTCTATATCATCTAAAATGACAACTTGTATTTTTCCTTCACGTGTCTAGAGGCAGCTTCAAGCAGCGCTTATGAACTTATTCAATTCCAAGTGCACCACTTGCATTGCACTCCATGGCCCCTGCTCCCAAGAATGATACCCCTTGGAGCAGGAGTAAACTGGGGCCCACACAAAGAGGAACATTCTCATCTATGGTTAGGAAACCCCTTTATTTTAAGACATGAGAAACCAAATGAAACAGACACAGATGAAAATCCTGAAACCCTGAAGTTCAGAGGAAAGGTTAGAGAAGTAGATTGAGTGCTTACTGGGAGGAGAAGCTGAGCAGGGATGGCAAGCAAGGGAAACTGACTGGTGAATGGCTGGCCAGAGGCAGCAAGACCATTGTGGACTTTTATGAGCAGCTTAGGAGACAGAGGGTGTCCTGGTAAAGCAGATTGACACAGATAATGGAAAAAGGTATGATTCCTACTTTTTCCCCATGCTCCCTTGGTGCCTAGAGTTGTGACCAGCTCCCACCTTCATCTTCTCCCAGAAGAGCAGACCCTGTTCTCCAGGAGTCTGGAGCTGTGTGGTTATGAGTCATACCAGTGTGAGGCGGGGAATAGCTGTGCTATTTTGGTGCCCGAATTCAGAAGTATTCAACTCTAGACCTATAGAACACGTGAAGCTACCATACCAGCACTGGCCTGGTAGAAATCCTCATAACCAGCCATCCTGTCCCTGGCTGCCCTGTGGTCCTAACAGCCACTGAAACCAGCTTTATCAAGGACCTCCATGGACCACTTCCCTGTTGAGTGCCCTGAACATAGATAACACCTAGGCCTATAGACACTCCATCTAGGGCCAGGAACTCTGCTGTCACATCCCTCTTGCACCTACCTTGGAATTCCTTAATTGGTAGGAGTCCCCCCAGAGTTTTCTCTCTGAGGTCAACAGCTACACTGACATTTTTGGTTTTGTTTTTGTGTTTTCTCTTTCATTTTTTTGTTGGTTTATTCTTTCTTCTACTTCTCTGTCCATTTGAAATTTATCTGTTGTGTCTCTGCTTTTGTTTTTCCTTCTTCAGCTTTTCATTTCCCCTCTTCTTCTTTCCCCTTTTGATCTTTCTTTACTGATCTCTACTCTTTTTTTT
>NW_006408617.1:9849553-9884673 GCF_000296735.1 Chrysochloris asiatica
CTCTTTTGTAACTCCATTTTTTTGTCCCTCTTTTCTCGTTTTAGTTATTGTATTCTTTTTTCTGATGCTGCCTGTTTTAATTTCTTATTCTCTTTTCATTGTTTTTTCTAGTTTATTCTGTTTTATTTTCTTGTGTGTATATGGTAGAGAGGTTTTCCTCCTCCTTCCCACTGATAGCGGCCAGAAACTGTCTATATAACACAGAGACAACCATATCCTCTATAGCTCCATTTACTGGGCAAGAGCCAAGACCAGTTCCTATATCACCTGATCCATGATAGACAGTAGCAAACAACAGCCAAATCCACCTTAAATTGTAGTGCATGAACAGAGAATGGTGTATATACTTCCATTCTCTAACTACACTGACAGTAAACAGCTGGTGAGAGCCTAAGAACTCATCAACATAAAATCATCAACTAAATACAAACACAATGATGCCACAATGTTTCAGAGACAACAGCAAATTTTAGCTCACATAAAGAAACAAAACAGAATGGTTCAAACAAATGACCAGTACGCAGAACCAGAAAATGTTTCTGAGGAAGTTAAGGTAATGGAACTAAGTGAAAAAGAACTCAAAAGAGTGATATTTACATACTGTCAAAGGACTGACAGAAAGATCAAGGAAAGCAAGGAGAAGACAGAAAATATTTTAGAAGAATTCAGGAAAACACTACAAAAACAAACAGACAAAATAAATGCAATTGAAAAAAAGGTTTTATTGTGAATTGATGGGAGAACATCATTCTATGGTATTTCATCCGATCTGTGCATCATCATTGAACAGTATCTGCTTCTGTTACCTCTGGTGGTTTTTTTTTGTTTTGTTTTGTTTTGTTTTTGATGTATACAAAAATACTCAGGAATATATAATCATTTAAACAACCAAAGGGCACATTCTGCAAGCCTGCCTCCTGGTTGCCAGGACATAGCCTTTCTCTTCCCATGAGTCCTCAGCCACTCTATCTCTCCATGTCATCATCTCTGTCTCTGTCTCTGGTGTTGCTGCTTCTCTGGATAGGGTCCTACATTCTGCTCGTGCTCTTCTCCTGCAATGATCCTAGGGTCCTCTGTTCCTGGAATGTAAGATTAACTACTCCCCTCCTTTATGTTATAAAACGTCTACCTTTATAGTTATGACAATTGCAATTCATGATGATTAATAATTACTCACTATTGAATCTTAAGAATTTTATTCCCATCTCCTTTCACCAGACCCATCTAGACAAGATGAAGACTACTCAGACGGCATTCTACCTTCCCCTGCCCACTCTGAAACTAAATTCCCTCTTGAAAATTTGTAAACCAGACACTTAGTGCCTTTATAGCCTCCCCATTTTAAGAAGTCAATGTCTAAGTTTCTCATCCCTATAAAACCTGTGTACAGAGGAGATAGGATTGATTCTTGATGTGAAGACTCCTTCCCTCTCAGTTGGTATTGAGCTACTACATCCATAGGTCTAGGTCAAGTTCATCAAATTGTAGCAATTTACACTTATTTGCTTTATCAAAAAAAAAAAAGTTCCCCCTCTATTTAGTTCTGATCATCAAGCCATTAAAGATAGGGCAAATGGGTACTAGCTGAAACTTTGGGCATTCTTGTGCATATTCCCTCACTTCATATCAGCTGGATGCTCCATTCTCAGCTCTAGTCCTCTGTGGCTATGTTCTTGTCCATGGGCTCAGGAGTCCTCAGGTCTCACCATACTTTGGACCAAGCAGCCTTTTCTCTTCTTTCTCTCATCTGAAGGTCAACAGGAATCTATGAAATGTGGTCAAACTCAGCCCATATCTCCATTGCTGCCTTTACCCTCACCTCCATTCACCAGAAGACCGATGTGGTCGTCAATAAACTTATATGTCTGCTCATGTGTTCCCTTTGAGTTTCAGTCTCGAAGAGGGCTTGTCCTGAATGGACTTAATTGCTTGCCGTGAAGGTTCCCTGGTGAACAATTTGCTTGTTCTCATAGCCAATCAGACTACCATTTTTGTTTTGGATTTTTCCTGCTGATCTTCCTTTCAAGAAGTATCTTCTGTTGCTCTAGTTGTTCCAGGCTTTTCTGCTTGTCCTTTCTAGTGAGAATGTCCCGCATTAGAAGGTTCTGGATGGAGCTCAGGATTCCACCTAAGGTCCTACATATTACAAACGCTGTGCAAAAAGCCCATTTTGCTGGACAAGTTCTAGAACCCCATTTAAGTATTCTAATAAATTATAGGCTGAAGATGGGCTTACAATGTTTCTGTAATCATGTTTCTTAATATTCCTTTCTATCCCACTCAAATGTCTATTTTACAATAGTAGACAAGGGAAACCAATATTCATAAGACAATCAAGCATCTTACCAATAATGAATGCAAATTTTGAAACAATACAAAACCTGCAATTAGAAATCCAGGAGATTAATACTAAGATTTCAGAAATAGACATTACATTGAAAGGGCAAATGAGTAGATTTTGAAGCAACAAAAGCCCAAATTAATGATCTTGAAGATAAATCTAATACTAGTAAGCTAGAAAGACAATTAGAAAAAAAGAATGAAAAAATTTGAAAAAGCCTAACAGTTATTTGTGATACCATGAAGAGAAATAACTTAAGAGTGGTAGAATTCCAGAACAGGAAGAGACAATAAGAAGCACAGAGAAAATTGTCAAAAGTTTCTGGAAGAAAAGTTTCCTAACAACATGAAGGACAAGAAGATAAGCATACAAGAAGTTAAACAAACTCAAACCAGCATAGATTCCAAAAGAAAATCACCAAGACATATCATAATCAAACTTATTATAATAACCAAAACATATCATATCACAATCAAAAACAAGAAAAGAATCCTGCGATCATACTGGGAAAAACAAAAAGTTACCTACAAAGGAGAACCAATAAAACTAAGCTCTGATTTCTCAGTAGAAAACATGCAGGCAAGAAGGCAATGGGACAACATATACAAAAATCTGAAAGGAAAAAATTACCAATCAAGAATCATACCCAGTAAAGCTATTCTTGAAATATGATGGTGAAATTAGGACATTTCCAGATTTACAGAAAAGAAAGGAATTTGCATTAACTAGACTAAGTTTACAAAAGATACTAAACTATGTTCTTTGATCTGAGAACCAACAACAGCAGATAACATCCTGAGATTCACATACATGACAACACCACCCAAAACTCAACCCAGATAGAGAAGTATTTAATGTAATACAAACCCACAAGACTGAAAACAGGGAACCATAGATATCAATTTATAATGGCATCAACTACAAAGCAAAAAAGAGAGAATAGTGTAAATACAGAACTTCCAAAGGGCAAGTAGTCAAGTAAATTTCAAGATAAAACAAGCTGTTTTAAATGGGAAAAATTTTTAAACAAATTACAAGGTAACACCAAAGATAATTAATACACCTTCATATCAAAATTTAAAAAAAGGGAAAAATCAGAAAGATACAATAAACATTAATACAACAGAAATGAAAACGCACAAAGAAAATGAACTCATTGCAAAGAATTATGTGGAACAAAGAAACCAGAAACATCACAAAACACACACATAAACAGCAAAATAACAGCAATCAATTAATATCTCTCAATAGTTATACTGAATGTAATTGGAATAAATGCACCAGTCAAGAGATAAAGCAGGAAGGATAAGAAAATAGGATTCTTCAATATGTTGCATTTAAGAGATACACAGAAAAGATAGCTTAAATGCTCACCAACAGAAGAATGGTTAAACAAACTTTGGTACATACACTCAATGAAATACTATGCAACATTGAAGAATAATGATGAATCTTCAAAACATCTCAGAACATGTATGAACCTGGAGGGCATTATGCTGGGTGAAATTAGTCAATCACAAAAGGACAAATACTGTATGAGACCAATGGTATAAAAAGTTAAGAAAAAGTTTTCTTGATAAAAGAAACATTCTGTGATGGTTATGGTAGGGTGAAAGAAGGGAAATTATTCATGGTCTAGAGGGTAGATACATGGTAACATGGACGACAGGGCAGGTAATATACAACAAGAGGGAGGCTAGCAGAGGAAAGACAAAGATGGTGGGAGATACAGTGGAGAATATAAGAGTTAAAATGAAAGGAGGTAAATACTGTCAACTGTTGGTACATGGAGGAGAATTGCAATCGCTGAATGAAGCCAAGTGTATGATTTGTTGAATGTAAAACTGACGATCTGCTCTGTAAACCTTTACTCAAATCACACTAAAAAGTTGTTTAAATAGACAATAAAAAATGTGATTTTGATGGGAGCAATGAGAAGAGGAAGGGTCTTCTCTAGATCTGGGTTGGCAAACTTTTTCTGTGAAGAGGCTGATAGTTTTAGACTTTGTGGGCATTAGATCTCTGTTGTGTACTTCTTTTTATATCTCCTCCTTCCTTCATCCCCCATCTTCTATCTTTTAAATATACAAAAATCTATTCTGTGCATGGGCTGTATAAAAGCAGACTATGGGCCAAATTCCACATGTGGTAGTTTGTCAATGGTCTGATGGTACCAGCAGTTCATATGCACCTCTGTTAACTAAAAGATTGGAAGTTTGAATTTACTCAGGAACACCCCACAAAAAAAGACCTGGAGATCTACACTTATTTTTGAAAACACATGTCAGGAATCAGAATTGATTTTATGGCAACTGGGTTTTATTCTAGAAAGATGTGCAGGTGGAAAGCTGCAATGCGTTTTCCTGGGCTGAAGGAGATCTGAATTTTTGAGGAGAGAGTTTGAGATAGAATTGGAAAAGTTGCTTACCGCTCTATTATATGAGACTTGGGTGTTAGCAAAGTTCCATCAGACAGCGGAGAGAAGCTGAAGGCTTTCCAGCTAGGATAACCATATCATCCAAACCAAAACCCATTTTCATTCAGTCGATTCTGACTCATAAGACAGAGTAGAATTGCTCCACAGGGTTTCTGAAGTTGTGAATCTTTCAGAATGCTACATCTTTTTGGGACTGCCAGGTGGGTTGGAGCCAAAGAGCAGGATTGAACTGCCACCTTATGGTTAGCAGCTCAATGCTTAATCCACTGATAGCTTCATTAAAAAAAAATTAATTTGACGACTGCATATAGGAGTGACTAGTGTGAGGGGGCGTGGCAGCAGGGCACAAGGTAAGACAATGGGGTCTGAATTAAGATGACAGCTATGGAAAATAGAGACAAGTAGTAAATAACAGGTGACTTTTTACTAAGGGAAAATCCATACTTTTATAGAGAGCACCTGAGGATAAATAAAGCACTATACTATGAATACATGTTTTGGTGGAACTGAACAAATCACTATCACAGTCATTGTTGTTGCTGTTAAGTGCTGTTGAGTTATTTCTGACCCATTGTGACCCTGTATAGGGTTTCCAAGCAGTGTTTGAATTGCCAACCCTGAGGTACAATCTGACCTTGTTGTCTAGTGCATTATCCTGCATCAGCACACCATAGTAAAACAAAATTTCACAAGTCACCATCAAGTTTTAGTTAACCACCTTGATCAATTGGCATAACATAGGCCACAAACATCCTTCTTTGGTGAGTAGAACTAGGATCCTAAAAGCTCATTTGCAGCCATCTAAGGTGCAAATTAGACTCCTCGTGTGGTACGATATGATCAGCACTGGATTGTGAGCCACATGATCAGCAGTTCAAACCCACATGCTGCTCCTAGGTGATCCTATACAGGGTTGCTATAAGTCAGAACTAACTCAACAACATTTAACAACAACAACAATGCAGTACTTGGAGGGAAAAAGATGAGACTTTCTGCTCCTGTAAAGATTTGCAGCCTTGGAAGCCCTAATCAGGGTTATTAATGAGTTGGAACCGAATCAATGGCACTTAACAACAGCAAGGTGCAAACTAGTGGTCACTCCCTGTCCAGAGGAAAGAAAAATGATGAAAATTGAAGGTATTTGGAAAGAATGATTCCAATGGACAAATGGACCACATGAACATTAGTCTCTGACCTTGAGTCCAGAAGAACTAGATGATGCCCAGCTACGCTTAATAACAGCTCTGAAAAAGATCATTTTAGAAGATCCTGGCTAGAGTGAAATATAATGTGGAACAAAACTCAAAATCTTTTTAAAAAGATCAGGCATACTGGTCAGATAGAGACTGGTGGAACCCCAAGACTATGACCCTTGGTCACTCTTCAGGTCTGGAACTGAATTCACCCCTGTGGTCAGTTTTCAGCCAAGCAATAGATAGGTATATGGGGGGAACAACACCTCTAGTGAGGTATGTTGTTGTTGTGAAGTGCCGTCAAGTCAGTTATGACTCATAGCAACCCTCTATAGAGTTTCTGAGGAGGAGCTAGTGAGCTTGAACCACCGACCTTGCAGTTTAAATGGCTTTGCCGTCTGGCACATTAACTCACAGTGCTACACCAGGACTTTCCCATAAAATGCTCAACCATTCAAGATCCAAAGAACAGTATTTACCTAAGGACACAATTCAGAAGGGTGGGAAAAGAAGGAAGGATGGAAACAAGAAACCCAGGGAGGAAGTGGGATAAGTGATGTTACATTGAGGGAACTACCATCAGTGAGATGGAAGGATGTGTTTGAGCTGCAAAAAAAAAAAAAAAGGAAGTTTTACTCCATGAACTGGAATTCTGATTCTTAAGTTGCTGGATGCAGCAAAGTGATTTTCCATCAAATTGACACCTCAGATGAAATCCTTTCTGAGATCTGGTATCTGATGGTCATCCTAGGTTTTATTAAAGACTATTTATCATCATAGATGGCCATATCTCAGGTGAAGGACAAGTAATAACAATAGACAAGGAAGAGAAATTTGAACACAGTTTCTAAATATAAAGACGATAACTGAATTCACATTATTGGAATTAATCCACAACTTTTTTTCCAACCCTACACAGAAAGAGTACATAAAAATTGAGACCGCACAGATCTGATGTCTCTAAAGGACATTAGCATCCCCAACCATTCTCTCTTCTAGTCATTAAAGCATTTTCCATGTTAGAACGAAAACTAAGTGTCAACACTGTTCAGTCATGATCTGCAAGGAATATCCTTAGACACCACTTTGTTACTTCTCCAAACCTGGCCTCAAATTAACTCCTAGAAGCAGAGCGTCTCCATTAATAGCAGAAAAATTTGAAGGGAATGTGAAGAGGCACAGGTGAGGGGAGGCCCTGACTATATAAATGTCATAATAAAACTGCTACATTGAAAAGATAAAGAAAAAAATGATAACTGTTCTGAGCATTCTGGTATATTTAATATCTTTATCTTAGCCCTTGGAATTATTGAATCTTCAGAGACATAAACCAGCACAGTTTCCTAGAAAGTTCTTAGTGGTTATTGGCTTTTGTGATCACAGTCTGTAAACATCAGGAGATTATTCCCCTTCTGAGCCTCTTGGGCAGGTTATTTAAAACAATTCTTAGACAACCAAACAAATCCTGCCTCCACTGGATAGTTTTAAATTTTCATTGAATGAAAACTGCTTCCTTTAATACATCAAAAATTGTAGCATAACTTTAAACAAGGCTGCTCCCCACTGCCCCCACACCATTTATCCTATATAGCTAAAAATAGCCAACTTAAAATAAAACACACAACAAACTTGTATTTTTCCTGTCACTGAGAATTTGACGCAACACTAGCAGCTTGAGAATTTGACGCAACACTAGAGATTTATTCCTAATGCAGAACTCTCAAAGAATTATAGATGTTTTAAGAGATAATAACACTGCCTTCAATGCTTAAATATTATCAGTTATAGGAAAATTTGTGCTTGTTGCCCAAAGGGCAGAATTCTGCAGAGCCTCCCCAGTTCTGCTCTTTCCTTTCAGAAAAATTCACTACAAAACAGTGCATTCATTTTCTCTATTGGATAGACTTAGCCACCAATTATATGAAAATGTATTATAAAAATAATTGCTTTTCATCCACATTAACCAACTATTAGGAAGAAAAATTATGGAAAATCATTCAACATGAAAAAAATTCTATAACAGTATTTTTAATGAATCTTATCAGATTATGTGGAGAAAGCATTTCCTCTCCTATTTTCTAGCGAATTAGGCAGCACTTGAACAAAAAGATAGATAGTCCCTTTAGGAACACATTACAGCATTCCCCACAGAATACGGAGACTCTTCAACATCTGAGGGGAGGAGGAGGGAGAATTGAATCTTGTCGTCCCACTGTTCTACTTAGCCATTGTGGAAGGTTTAATTGATCCTGGCACATCCTTCCAGCTTTTCTACACAAAATTCACTATTTATTCCTTTTTGAGTAATTGCAAGGAAGCGAAAGCATCCTTTAGATTGTGTGTCATAAAGCTTGAAAGAAAAGGGAAGTGCTTGCAGACATTTAGCACAAACCCACAGGGAATGGGCCAGGAAACAACAGACTGCACCTGGGATTTTGCTCCAGCCCAATTTCTCTGGTGAATGCGGAGGGACGTGTCTTCCCCGCCCCCACTCCCCATCTGTTGCTACAGCTGAGACTCACTCATTTCCTGAAATAAGCATTTATCAGGGTGCTACCTGACTGACTTTTGCACTCGTTCACACTAACCAACTTTGGTCCAGGGCCCATATATTGTATTTGTATTTCTGTCTGTAGTGGCTTGTTATCCTCATCAACATTGTAGGTGAACTAGCAAATGCGCCTTTAGCTGGTGTGAAGGGCCTGGGGTTATAGTTTGAGCAGTTCCTCAGCTGCCTTTAAAATCCAGCAGGAGGAAATCGAATGCACCAGAATCTGTAAAAATTTAGTCATTCCTTGCTAGGTAAAAGACACAGGACACAAGCCACTATAGGGTGAACTGTCAAATGTCAACTGTCAATCCAGAGCTAGGAAAGGGACTCTCCACAAACAGCTCAGCAAAGGGTGTAGGAAGAAGGTAGCATTTGACTTGAGGTTTGAGGCCACCAGGAAGCTTGGTGGAAGAGTGAGTAATAAGTGTTCAACTACTAACAGAAAGGGTTGCGATTGGAACCCAACAACAAGCCACTCTGTGGGAGACAGATATGTCAATCTGCTTCTGTAAAGATTGTTGTTGTTAAATGCCATCAAGTGGATTCCGACTCATTGATGGTATTGTTGTTAGGTGCAGTGAATCAGTACCAACTTTACAGCGACCCTATGCACAACAGAACGAAACACTACCCGATCCTGAAACAATGTCACAGTTATTGCTAAACTTGAGCCCATTGCTGTTGCCACTGTGCCAATCCATTTTGTTGGGGAGTCTTCCTCTTTTGTGCCACCCTGTATATGGTTTCCGAGGAGCAGCTGGTGTGTTTGAATCACTGACCTTGTGGTTAGCAGTCAGTGCTTATCCAATAGTGTTACACTAAGACGGCCTTGGAAATCTGTTCTGGAGGGTCTCATACGTTGGAATCAACTATACGATTGATGGGTTTTAATTTTGTTTTGAAGACCACATGAAATCTGAATGGGCAGAAAGGGATGAGAATGCCTGGAAGGTGGAAGAGTACCAGGAAAATAATTCACAGCTGGCAATACCAGAAATACTTTGAGAGGATTGTCACAAGTGTCCCTGCTTCCCCCGTGGTTCTCAAACTCAAAGCACCTTGGAAGGTTTGCTACAACACGGATTTCTGGGCCCTGCCCCAGAGCTTCTGATTTAGTAAGTTGGGAGTGGACTGTGAATTTGCATTTCTGACAAGTTCTTAGGTGATTCTGATACTGCTGGTCCAGGGATTAGACTCGGAAAACCCATTTCTAGAAGATAGACTGGAACATTTAGCTGGATTGTGATGGCTCTGAAAAGTCAGGCTAAGGAGCTTAGAATTTATTGTTTTGGTCAGAAGAACCTCTGGAGGGTTTTGATAGAAAGTGGAGTGGATTTGAACGATGAAGGAGGTGTTTTAGGAATCTACATTTTAACATATAACTCGGGGAATTCAATGTAGGTGATTGGAGTACAGCACCCTCTACCTTCTGCTCTAGGGAAAATCACTCCTTTGAAGTAGTCTTTTGTGAGTGTGGGGTAGGTGTTTTAGATACCACTTAGTCCAGAGGATTCTTTCTTCTGCCTGGTTGGTTGGTTGGTTATGTGTCGTGGAGTCGGTTCCAACTCATAATGACCCTGTACAGGGTTTCCAAGGCTGTAAATTTTTACAGGAGCTGAAAGCCTCATCTTTCTCCCGCAGAGCAGCTGGTAGTTTCGAACTGCTGACCTTGAGGTTACCAGCCTGATTCATAACCACTACGCTACCAGAGGTCCTTTCTTCTGCCTAGGACCACACAAGTCCACAACATTGCTCTGATTGCAGGAGATTAGAACAGAAGGTCTTCATTAGAGGCTCTTGTCACCATCTGAAGGCAGCCACATGGGAATTGGCTTCCCACAATTCTTGAACTGCATGATTTCTGTAATAACTATTGGAGGCAGAAATAGAAATAGTAGTGCAAACACAGTAGATGAACTTTGTGTAGTTGAAGCAGAATGCCTGTATTTTATGGTTTGAACTTTGTACAATTATTGACTGGCTTAGAGCTCTCTGCAAGGAGTATTAATTAATGTGAGGCAGGAAACAGTCCAGCAGGAAACAGAATGGAATATAGATGAGGATAATGGGAGCTGGAGATGCTGAAGCAAGCTAACAAATGTGGAGGAGGATCGGAATTAGCACTAAAACGAAGAGAACATCTCAGCGGGTCTCTAATGACTTTAACTTGGAGACCATGCAGGCTCTTCCTCCCCAGACTGAATTTGTACATTACATAATTCTAGTATAATCTATATTAATTCTAGTGTAATACATATTTACTTCCATTAACTGTTTTAAAAACTAAGAATTATTGGATCAAATATATATGACCCTGATGTGGCACTGTAGGATAAACAATGGACTGCTAACCACAAGGTCCAGTGGTTTAAACTCACCAGTCACTCCTCGTAAACCCTCCTTAAGATCTCTTGAGTTGGAACCGACTCAACAGCACTTAGCAACAAGAAGCCACTTCATATAGTGATTTAGGGAGAATGAGTTCTCATAATCCCAGAAAGGCAGGAAACAATAAAGAAGGCAGATTTGGTACACAAATTATTTGGCAATAAATAAAAAGGAAGTTTAAGGTTTTTTGTTTTCAAACTAGGAATGGAAGTAGGAGTGATAAATGAGGAGGCCTTCGAGTATGTCTAGTAGGTTTTGTTGTTGCTGTTAAGTGCTGTTGAATTGGTTCTGATGCATAGCTGCCCTGTATAGCGTTTGTGAGGCTGTACATCTTTGTAGGAGCAGAAAGTCTAATTTTTTCTCTGCATAATGTCTGGTAGCCTTGAACCACTAACCTTGTGGTTCACAGTCCAGTGCTTATCCTACTAGTAGGTTGTTGTTGTTAAGTGCCATCGAGTCGGTTCTGACTCATATAGACCCTGTATAGAGTGTCCAAGGAGCAACTGTGGTGGTTTTGAACCACTGACTTTATGGTTAGCAGTCCAGTGCTTATCCTACAGCGCCACACCATGACTCCATTAGTAGGTTATTGTTGTTGTTAAGTGCCGCCGAGTTGGTTCTCACTCATGTTGTTGTTGCCAGGAAAGGCAGGAAAAAATAAAGAAGGCAGATTTGGTACATAAATTATTTGGCAATAAATAAAAAGGAAGTTTAAGGTTTTTTGTTTTTTTCAAACTAGTAATGGAAGTAGGGGTGGAAAATGAGGAGGCCTTCGAGTATGTCTAGTAAGTTTTGTTGTTGCTGTTAAGTGCTGTTGAATTGGTTCTCACTCATGTTGTTGTTGTTGTCAGGTGCCATCAAGTCGGAACTGACTTATAGCGACCCCATGCACAGCAGAATGAAACAATGTCCAATCCTGGGCCAACCTCACTACCGCTGCCACACTTGATGTCATCAATGATGCCACCTGACTGATCCATCTCATTGGGGGTCTTCCTCTCCTTCTCTGACCCTCCATCTTACCCAGGATGACATCCTTCTCTAGCGACTGTTTCCTCCTGACAATATGTCCAAAGTATGAGAGACGAAGCTTAGCCATCCTGGCTTCCAAGGAGCACTCTGGCTGCACTTCTTCCAAAACAGATCTTTTGGTTCTTTTGGCAGCCCATGGCACTTTCAGTATTCTCCTCCAACACCACAACTCAAAGGCATCAATTCTTTTATGATCTTCCTTATTCACTGTCCAGCTTTTGCATCCATATGAGGTTATTGAAAATACTATGACTTGGGTCAGGCGCACCTTAGTCCTCAAGCTGACATCCTTGCTCTTCAACACTTTAAAAAGTTCCTGTGCAGCAGATTTGCCCAATGCAATACATCATCTGATCTCTTGACTGCTGCTTCCGTGAACGTTGATAGTTGGTCCAAGAAGAATGAAGTCCTTGACAACTTCAATCTTTTCTCCGTTGATAAGAATGTTGTTTATTGGTCCAGTGGTGAGGATTTTTATTTTCTTGACATTGAGATGCAATCCATACTGAAGGCTGTGTTCTTTGATCTTCATAAGTAAATGTTTCAAGTCCTCTTCACTTTCAGCAAGCAAGGTTGTATCCTAAGATAAAGACAGACTAGGAAGAAAGAGTGATGAACTACTTCCAAATTGCTAGTCACTGAAAACTCTATGAATAGCAGAGAAACACTGTCAGATACAGGACCAGAAGGTGGGAAGGCACTCAGAATGCGACAGAAAAAAAATGCTTCCTCAAAGTAGAGTTGACCATGATGACGTGAATAGAGTTAAGCTAGGGGGAGAAAAGCACACAGAACCTTCATTTGCTAATGGGCCACAACTCAAAATGAAGAGAAACAGCTGTAAACATCCATTGAAAATTGGAACATGGAATGTACGAAGTATGAATCTGGAAAAATTGGAAGTTGTCAAAAATGAAATGGAACACATGAACATCGATATCTTAGGCATTAGTGAGCTGAAATGGACTGGTATTGGCCATTTTGAATCTGACAACCACATGGTTTACTATGCAGAGAATGACAAATTGAAAAGGAATGGTGTTGCATTCATCGTCATTCTCACTCATAGTGACCCTGAATAGGGTCTCCTAAGAGAAGCTGGTGAGTTTGAACTATATACCTTGTGGTTCAAACCAACTTTGCAGTCCAGAGCATTAACCCACAGCACCACACCAGGTTAGGAGAGGTAAATTGTACAATTGTTGTTGTTGCTGAGTACCATCGAGGTGGTTCTGACTCATAGCAACCCTGTATAGGGTTTCCCAGGAGAGGTTGGTAGGTTTGAACTGTTGGCCTTGCAGTTAGCAGTCCAATACATATCAGGGTCTGTCTTATTTTGCATACTTCTATATTTGGAGTCCTGGTGTGGTGCTGAATAATAGTCAGTGGACCACAAGCCTGGTTTGAAATGCTCACTTGTAAAAAATTAGGCAATGTGGGAGGTGTAAGAGTATTCACATAGGAGGGATACTCACAGGGGAAACCAGAAGAGTTACCCTGGAGTCTACAGACCTTTCTAGTTGGCTCTCAAGAAAATCCTTCCCTGTATGATGCAATATACACACTTCCATTTCTTTTTCTAAGGAGTTCTTTCCTAGTGGTCTGATAGTTTAAAGTTAGCGAGGTGCTTTCTGTATCCATATTTTCGGCTTGGTTGGTACTAAAACTCTTCACACAGAAATGGCATAAGAGGATCTGGAATCTTGGGTTGGCTAAGTTTGCACTATTAAAATATTATTGAACTTGATCCTTGCTATGGCTAAAAACTTTATGACAGTTACTGCAGTACATTGGCAAGCAAAATAATTCATGCTAACTAGACACACACATTTGTTTTCTTAATTCTGTTTAATATCCTGAGCTACACTAGACTTTCTTCCTGCCTATTCTTCATAAAAATAACTTGATCCTGGGAATTCCACCTCCCTCAAGATCTCAGTAGTCTGCAATTCTGCTTTATGTCTCACATACTCCTGTGATTTCCAGAAGCAGGGGTGTGCTCAACGAGACCAAAGATTTTGGTAACAAGTCACAATCTGTATAACATATGTGCTCCACATTGTGAGGGAAATAAAAAGATATTGTTGCTGTTAAGTACCGTGGAGTCGGTTCCGACTCATAGTGATCCTGCACAAGGTTTTCAAGGCTGTAAATCTTTAGGGGAGCAGAAAGCCTCATCTTTCTCCCACAGAACCGCTGGGAGTTTCAAACTGCCAACCTTGAAGTTAGCAGCCTGATTCGTAACCACTACACTACATACAGCAGACACAATTATTGCCTTCCATAAACTTGTAATTGGAAAGACTAAGTAGAAATAGTAGTGGTAGTGGTAATAATAACAGTAAACAGCACTCCAGGCTTTAGAAAGAAGAATCAGCTATTTTAACAAACGCATTAGACTTTTTAAACTCACCATGTTTTCTCCTTATCTTACTTTTCTCTACAGAATTTCTCATTCATGTTCTCTCTCTTTCTCTCTCTCTCTCTAGTTCCTTCAAGCTGGCATCCTGATTGGTTCAATTGTGACAGTTCTTCAGCCAGTCACCTGAATGGTCAGAAAGTATGTCAACTGACTTAGCCCCACCTTCTGATAGTTGTGTGTGAACTGTGTATAGTGTTTCCTGGATGAATGCTGAGTACCAGGTAAAACCATTTCCCTAAACTTTTCCTCCTGAGACTCAGCCCTATGAGTTACCTAATAGCTCAATCTCCCTTCAGGACTACAACACTTCCCTGAACCTGACCTATGTTGATGGAGCTGTTTCCCTGTCTCTTGCCCATTTTAGTTTTCTGTTGTTGTAAACCAACTACCCAAAATGCAGTGATTTCAAGTGGTCATTGTTTTTTGTTCATGTCTGGTGCCTCAGTGTTCCTTGACTTCTCTTCTTCCATCTAGGTTCATCCCATAGAGCCTAGATACCACATGGTGATCTGGGCTTCTCATAGCATGAAAGTCTCACGGTAGGTGGGTTTCTCACATGGCATCTGGCTTCCTCACAGACAATATTCTGAGAGACAGGACACGGAAGTTGCTAGTCACATGAGACCTGCACAGCATCACTACTGGCAAATTCTATTGTTCAGACAAGGGAAGGGGACTTTAACTCCATCAGTCATTGAGATAATCAAAGTATTTGAGACCAATTCAAATCTGCCACATACCTTTAGTGGGTCCCCGCACTGGCAAGAGTCCTGCTATGGTTGAATGGAACATTAGGATCAACTGGCTATAGTTCTGGTGGGTGTTGTTGTTGTTAGTGTGTCAAGTCAATTCTGACTCATAGCAACCCTATACAGGGTTTACAAGAAGTGACTGGTGGGTTTGAACCACCACCTTGTGGTTAGCTGATGCTGTTGTTAAGTACCATTGAGTTGTTGCTAACTCAGCAACCCTGTATAGAGTTTCTGAGGAGTGACTGGTGGGCTTGAACTGCCAATCTTTCAACTCAAACTGACCTTGTAATCCTGAAGTGCCACACCAGTGTAAATGTTGGTCAGCAGTCTACAGTATGTAGACTTTGATTTGATTTCTGGACTGCTGCTCCCATGAGTGTTGCCTGTGGATCCAAGCAAAAAGGTCCTGCATGTTACTAGATAAACACGGGGACAGAAGAGGGGTTCAAGCTGAAACACTAGTAGAAAGCCAAGAATGGCAAAACAGATGTTCAGGACACATTTGTAGAATGAATGCTGAGTGAGCAGCTCAAGGAAATTCCTGATGCTGAAGATTTGGATTTGAGTCTTACCCAGGGTGTCAGAACAATGAAGAGAGTCAGGTGATTCCAAGGCCGGATTCTAGGGAATGTTGGCTAAAGGATATAGATGGCTTCATGGAAAACTCTTCTGACTTCAACTGAGTGTTAGGCCTGGCTCCACTTTCTAGGTACTTCGGGATTTAGGAAATGGGAAAAATGAACAAGAGAAATGGAGACCCTGGGAAGTGCAAATGTCTGACAACCAGAATGTTAGAGGTAGTGTCCACCCAGAGGTGCCTTTGAAGGCAGGTCTGGTGATCTACTTAAAAAAAAATCAGCCATTGAAAACCCTTTGGAATGCAGTTCTACTCTGACATACATGGGCTGTTAAGATTTTGAGTCGACTTGATGGCAAGTAGTTTAACAAGAGAAATTGGACTCCTAAAACTATTGTGGTTAAAAAGAAAATTTCCCAAACAAACAAGATGGTGGATCAGGTGGAAGTGCAGTAAGGAGCTCCGTCAGCAACAATACAGAATACAGGACCAAGCAGTCTCAGGGGATGGTCCCAGAACTCTGAACCACATATAAAGGAATATTTAGAAGACTGGAAGGCTTACAGCTGGGGGAATTTGTAGCAGAAGCAAGAAATCCATTGCTTTCTATTTCAAGATGCTCAGCTGCTCCAGGAGCCGCCATCTTGGGTGAGACCAAGTGGGGGAAGGATCAGAGAAGCTATGGACGCCTAACAGAACCGTGGAGATAAAAGTGTGAACATTCTTTTCTTTTGGTATCTGTTCATTGGTCCCTTGCTGTCTGTGCACCTCCATTTGGGCAACTATAGGGGTGGCTGAACTAGTGGACACCCCAGCCCCACCCACAGAGGGTTCTACTACGCATGTGCACAGAGCTCCTCGAAACTCAAAGAGACAGTTTTCACTTAAAACCAAATGGCCACAGCTGGCCCTGAACTGTTTATAACTACAAAAAAAGGCCTGAACGGGAATTGTGGAGCAGGACAGGCAGACAAAAAGAGAAATAGGCCGAAAATTAAATCCTAAGTTACGTCAAAACGACCAACCATGGATCTTGAAATTTCTCAAGAAGAAGAGTGAAAAGGGAAGCCCATTTCCTGATCACATCTACCTGGAGGCAATCAAAAAGCATAAAAAAATACCAAAATACACATCCATCTAAGTATTAAGGCCACAGATAACCCCTGAATATGCTCCCAAAACAGAAGCAGATGACAATATCTGCACATGTCCAGAAACGAGATAAAGTGACTGCAAAGCCGTTTGACCTGCAAGGTCAGCGGTTTAAGCTCACCAGCTGTTCCTAGGAAACCCTATACAGGGTCAGAATCAACTTGACAGCATTTAACAACAACAACAGCA
The DNA here is from genome assembly GCF_000296735.1 of Chrysochloris asiatica. Classification (NCBI taxonomy): domain Eukaryota; kingdom Metazoa; phylum Chordata; class Mammalia; order Afrosoricida; family Chrysochloridae; genus Chrysochloris; species Chrysochloris asiatica. The sequence continues at coordinate 9,866,588 of NW_006408617.1, forward strand.
ACATCTCAATCCCAGAGTCCTGGTTTGGTGCTGTGGGATAATGCACTGGACTGCAAGGTAGATAGGTAGATGGTTCAAAATCACCAGTTACTCTTTGGAAACCTATGCAGTGTTGCTATGAGTCAGAACTGACTCAATGACACCTAACAACAACAATTCCAATCACACAGAATCAGTGTCTGGACACAAGTCCTGGAAATCTCAATTCCTAGTATACTTCCTAGGGGCTGGTGAAAGGATTGAGACATTGAATGAGTTAGGGATAGGGCTTCAAATGGATTCATTGTGGTTCAACCCCCTGTTGAGAACTGGCATTCCCCTGTCCGCCCCTCTCCCCGCCCCCCCAGGATTATTCCATCTGAATCTACATTTTTACAAGATCCCTAGGTGATTCTTATTCAGTTAAAATATAAATTCTGATTCAGCATATTTAGGGTGGAAATGCAAATTCTCAGTAGAGGATTGAACTTTAATAAGTCAGCTTGAAAGAAGTTCTGGTTAGGAATAAAAGATAGATGCCCACAACTGACAGCTGTCATCTGAAACACTTGAAGTGAGAGCATCCAGCTGAACCCAGCCACCCCACAGAGCTGATAGAGAATGTAGAATAAAATGTTGGTGTAGTCGAATAAGTTGGAGTGGCTTGTTATGCAGCAGTGTGGCACTATGGGTTAATGCACCAGACTGCAAGGTTGATTTGAACTGCAAGGTTGGTGGTTCAAACTCACCAGCTGCTCCTCAGAAACCCTATATAGGGTTGCTGTGAGTCAGAACTAATTCAAAGGCGGTTAACAATCACAACAGCCCATCCTTAATGCCTAAAGAAGAGGCTCTTGCTGTCAGGAAGCACTCTCAAGTCTCCTAGGACACAGGGACCTTCCATCTGTGGCTTCTCATCTTCAATATAAGGTTTCCAAGATCGCTGTCAAAAGGAAGAGCACTTGGAGATAGTGTCAGGGAGGTGTCTATGGACTGGTCCAGAAATGGTGTAGATCACTTCCCCCTACATTCTTTTGGCCCAAACTCATCATATGGCCATACCTCACTTCCGGTCCATGAGGAAACGGAAATGAGTTTACTAAACAGTTAGTCAGTGTCTACCATATGAACTTATGCTCCTCCGAAGTCCCTTCACCATAACTCAACATGACAAATATCAGCATATTAGTCTCTTCTGATTCAATTGTTGTTGTTGTTAAGTGCCATTGAGTTGGTTCTGATCCGTAACAGCCCTGTACAGGGTTTCCAAGGAGCAGCTGGTGGGTTTGAACTGCCAACCTTGTGGTTCAAAGTCTACTGCTTATCCTTCTGTATCATAGCAGGAGTCCTCTGATTCAGTTAGTCCTTCTATGTTGGATTTCTTCCTTCTAAACCTTGTGGTTTAGAAAAAAGAAGGCCTCAGATGAGCACATGTGGGCTCTAGAAAGATTTACTGTCTCATATTTAGAACCAAATTCCCTACATGGAGCCTGGCCGTGTTAGGGACATCACGCTCTCAACCTCAGCCTCAGCTGGTACTTCAGCCTCTTCTTGGCAGGTTCTTGGATCTAGCCTTAGCCCCATGGCAGTTCAGTGAGCTGCTCAGGACTTCTCTGTCTGTTCATTGGAGACGACATGGGATTTCCATCCTCCACCCCCTCTCCCCCTACAGCATACTGCCTGTAGGCTTTGGGAAGTGTCCCAGTAGCTTGTAGGGATGCTACATAAATTATATCCTTTCTCCTCTCTCCTTTCAGAGAGAGAAATAGCAGTCTGGGTGACTCAGGAAGAAGGGTGAGGTGGAGGGTGGAAAGCGGAGTATGATGGGTGGAGGGATGATTCAGGCAGACAGTGTTTAAAAACAGACCTTAGATACATATGAACGCAGTCAACTTCAGTACAGAGATAACAACCCTCCCCTTTCCTACACTCTCCTTCCCACTCCCACCCCCATCCTTTCTCTTCAAGACGCCTCTTAATATTTATTTTAACCCAACTTTATCTGTTTAAAATGTTCTGAGTTTATTATAACGTTCAAAGATAGGAATAGCATCCTTTTCATGCTCTCCTAAGTAATCACACTGGGTACGTGCCAGCATCTACACCAGTCAGCTCCTAAAGAGTAGAGAGTCTATCCTGTATTTTTCTCTCTAGTATCGATCACAAGGTAATTACTCAATAATATACAATGAATGACTCCCAGGAAAACCTTTCTGGGTCCTCCCATAATACTGCCCATGACTACTCCCATGCTAGGGTCATAGGTAAATTATAATAGAAAGCATTTTCAAGGAAGTAATACATTTTAAATCTCCAAGGCATATTTGCTTATTAATACAAATTCACCTCTAATTGGTCAAAGTTCAGATGAGATATTGGTTTAGTGATGTGTCACAGGAATAATATGTAATACTTCTGAGTCATTTGTTTTCTTCTCTTCCCTTTAAGTACTGGCTCTAAGTCAAGTCAGTCCAAGGACCATAGGATCCTAGCTAGTAGTTACTGACTTGAGTGCACATTGTTAATTTTACCTCAATGAAACAGAGATTGAGAATGGTGGAATTTGGTGGAGACCTAGCAATCTCAATAACCCAGATCCAGTCTACCAGAACCATGCATCGTACTATCTACCTTTGTGTCCAAGGAAGCTAACTGCATGGAGAACAAACTCCAGAAGTTTCATATCTGCCCAAGGAGCTAGAATAGCCCACAAATAACGACACCTTGTGCCAAACTTGGAGGTAGACCTAAGGAGGAACACACCAGAGAAAACAGGCTGACAGTTTCTTCCTAAGGTCAGCTTCAAATTCTGTGTCTTCTGTATTTCAACATTTCCACTGCTGTGGAAAGGAGAGACTCCCAAGGAGTTTCAGCCCTTCCTCCACAATCCTTCTGTCTTTTCAGATGCATCAACGGGAGAGGAAAGACAGAGAGCATAGAAAGGAGTTCTAAAAGTTCCCCACACTTGTGTGAACTGTGGTTACAGGAGACATGGGGGAAGAGGACTTGACCTCCTCATTTTAAAATTATATGGTCCTTTAGAAGGAGCCCTGGTGATGCTGTAGGTTACAAACTGAACTGCTAATCACAAGGTCAGCAGTTCAAACCCACCAGCCACTCCATGGGGAAAAGGATGAGCGTGTTTGCTTCTGTAAAGTTTTACAGCTTCAGAAACCCTGTATAGGGTCGTTATGAGTTGTGATTGACCTGATATCAGTGAGCTATAAGATATTAGTCCTTTAGAACAAACCCAGAACAACTTTCTGTTGTCTCTAAATTTCCTCCCCAACAGCTGATTTTCCCCACTCGTCTATTAGTTTCATCAAACTGTGGTGGCTGTGATGCTAGAAGCTATGCCACTGTTGATTTAAATACCAGCAGAGTCATCCATCATGGACAGGTTTCAGCAGAATTTCTAGGCTAATAATAGACTAGGAAGAAAGGATAGGCAGTTCACTTCTGAGGGATTAGCCTCTGAAAACCTGGTGAATAGCAGTGGGGCATTGCCTGCTCTAGTGCTGGATGGAAGAGGTTGAAAGGTACTTGAAATATGACTAAGGAAGAGCTGCCTCCTCAAAGTAGAGTTAATGATGTGAATGGAACAAAACTTTCTGGATCTCTGCTTGCTAACAGGGAATGACTCAAAATGAGAAGAAATAACTGCAAATATCCATTAATAATCATAATGTGGAATGCATGAAATATGAATCTAGGAAAATTGGAAGTCATCAAAAAATGAAGTGGAATGCATAAAAATCAATATCATATATATTAGTGAGCTGAAATGGATGGGTATTAGCCCTTTTGAATTGAACAATTATATTAATTGTTCAACTATGCCGGCAATGCCAAATTCAAGGGGAATGATGTTGCATTCATCATCAAAAATAACATTTGAAGATATATCTTGAAGTACAATGCTGTCTGTAATAGGATAAATCTATACATCTACAGCAAGACCAGTTGTTACAACTATTATTCAAATTTCCACAATAATTGTCATCAAAGCCAGTGGTGAAGAAACTGTAGAGTTCTATCAACTTCTTTGGTCTAAAAATGATCAAACATGCAGTCTAGATTCACTGACAATTCCTAGTGGTTGGAATGTGAAAGTCGGAAACTCAGAAGAAGGATCTTAGGTGGAAAATATGATTTTTGTTAAAGAAATGACACTGGAGATCACCATATAATTTTGCAAAGTCAACAATGTTTTCATTGCAAATCCCTTTTTCAACAACATAAACAGTGGCTATACACGTGGATCTCACAAGATGAAATACACAGAAATCAAATTGATTACATCTGTGAGAAGAGATTATGGAGACACTTACCATCATCAGCCAAAGTAAGACCAGGGGCTGACCGTGGAATAGACTATTATTCATATGCACGTTCAGGTTGAATCTGAAGAAAATGAAAATAAGCCCACAAGATCCAAAATACCACCTTGAAGGTACCTCACCTAAAATTAGAGACCATCTCAAGAACAGATTTGACACATTTAACACTAATGACCAAAGATCAGAGTCTTTGTAGAATGACATCAAACATATCATATATAAAGAAAGCCAAAGATTATTAAAAAGACAGGAAAGGAAGAAGAGACCAAAGTGGATGTCTGAAGAGACTTTAAATCTTGCTCTTGATCATGGAGAAACTGAAGCGACTGGAAGAAATGATGAAGTAAAACAGCTGAATGTTGTTGTTATTAAGTGCCGTTGGGTCCTTTCTGACTCATATCAACCCTGTATAGGGTTTCTTAGGAGCAGCTGGTGAGTTTTAACTGCCGACTCTGGTTCAAACCGACCTTGTGGTTCAGAGCATTGTCCTGCAGTGCCACAAGGAAGCTTGAAGAGACAAAGTAAAGTATTATAATGAAATGAGCAAAGGCCTAGAGTTAGAAAACCAAAAACCAAAAATTCAGCATTTCTCAAACTGAAAGAACTAAAGAAAAAAATTCAAGCTTCGAGTTACAATGTTGAAGGATTCTGTGGGCAAAAGTAGTACTGGTGTGGCACTGTAGGATAAACATTGAATTACTAACCACAAGGTCAGCCATTCAAATCCACCAGTCATGCCTCAGAAACTTTATACAGGGTCGCTCTGAGTTGGAACTGATGCAATGGCACTTAACAATAGGAAAAATACAGAATGATGCAAGAAGCATCAATAGAAGATTAAAGAAATACAGTCACTGTACAAAAAAGAATTGGTCAATGTTTAATCATCTCAGGAGGTAGCAATGATCAAGAATCGATGGTACAAAAGGAATAAATCCAATCTGTACTGAAGACATTAGCAAAAACCAAGGAATTGACAAAATACAAATGGAAATGCTTCAACAAACTAATGCAGTACTGGAAGCACTCACTAGTCTATGCCAAGATAGCTACCTAGCCAATCTGTTGGAAGAGATCCATATTTGTGCCAGTTCTAAAGAAAGGTGACTCGACAGAAAGTGGAAATTATTAAACAATACCATTATTCTCACACACAAGCAAAATTTTACTGTAGATAATCCAAAAACTTTTGCAACATTACATCGGCAAGGAGCTGCCAAAAATTCAAGCCAGATTCAGAAGAGCATGCAGAATAAGGGATATTACTGCTGATAGCCAATGCACCTTGACTGAAAGCAAAGAATGTTGTTGTTGTTAAGTGCCGTCGAGTCGGGTCCGACCCATAGCGACCCTGTACAGGGTTTCCGAGGGTGTAAATCTTTACGGGAGTAGAAAGCCTCATCTTTCTCCCGCGGAGCAGCTGGTAGTTTCGAACCGCTGACCTTAAGGTTCGCAGCCCGATTCGTAACCACTATGCTACCAGAGCTTACCAGGAAGATATTTGTGTGCTTGTGTTTTATTGACTATATAAAGGTATTCGACAGTGTAGATCACAACATATTATTAATAGCGTTAGGAAACATGGGAATTCCATGTGAAACCTGTTCATAGACCAAGAGGCTGTCCTTCAAACAGAACAAAGTGTACTGTGTAATGTAAACTCAGGAAAGTGTGCATTCGGGTTGTATCCTTTCACCATCTATATGCTGAGTAAATAATCTTAGAAACTTGATTATAGGAAGAAGAACATGCATCAGGATTGGAGGAAAGCTCATTAACAACCTGAGATATGCAGATGACACAACCTTGCTTGCTGAAAGCAAAGAGGATTTGAAGCACTTAGTGATGAAGAGCAAATAATACAGCCTTCAGAATGACTCAGTGTAAAGAAAACAAAAGTCCTCATAACTGAATTAAAAAATAGCATCATGATAAATGGAGAAAAGATTGAAGTTGCCAAATATTTCATTTACTTGGATCTGCAATGAATGTCCATGGAAGCAGCAATCAAGAAATTTAACAACATATTTCATTGGGTAAATCTGTTGCAAAAGACCTCTGGTAGCATAGTGGTTATGAGTCAGGCTGCTAAATTCAAAGTCAACAGTTTGAAACTACTAACTGTTCTGTGGGAGACAGATGACCCTTTCTGCTCCCGTAAAGATCTACAGCCTCGGAAACCCAATGCAGTGTTGCTAGGAGTAGGAACTGACTCCATGGCACACCACAACCACCAAAATGTTAAAGAGCAAAGATACCACTTAAAGGATTTGGCCTGATTCAACCTATGGCATTTTCAATTATGCATATGCATTTGAAAGCTGAACAATGAATAAGGAAGACAAAGAAATAGCTATGCCTTTGAATTATGGTGTCCATGAAGAATATTAAAAGTACCATTGGCTGCCAGAAGAACAAACAAATCTGTCTTGAAAAAAGTGCAGCCAGAATGCTCGTTAGAAGGGAGGATGGCCAAACTTCATCTCATGTACTTGGAACATGTTGTCATGTTGAAGTACATGTTGAACATGTACTTGGACCAGTCCCTTGAAAAGAACATCATGCTTGATAAAGTAAAGGGTCACCAAAATAAAATAAATAAAATAGAGAAGGACCAGAAGGTGGGCTCAAACCCAACAATTGTGAGGGTAGTGCAGAATTGGGCAGTGTTTTGTTATTATGATACAAGTAGAACTAACTATGAGTCGGAGCCCACTCCATGGTGCCTAACAACAACAACACAGCTGATTTTGGAATTGCTTGCTTTGGCTTTCTTGACACAATAATTACAGTTATTTTCATTAATTGCTCCCCATTTGTGCCTAATTGCCATGGAATACAATAAAAATTATGTACATCATTCATTGTGTCATATTTACTTGAGATTTTATTCCATCATAACACTAGATTTGGTTCACTTTCATATCTTGTTGCTTATATGACTTGCTTATACATCCATCCTCTTTACGTATGTATGTATGTATGTATATAATTTTTTGGTGCTTTGCCCCATTTCTCCCAACTGGGAAACAATGTAGTTTTTGTATCATTACTCCAAGTAAACCTGGAATATCAGTCTTGCTGCTCCTCTCCAATCTTCTTCTCCAATCCCATTAGAGGTAGCCTAAATTGAGGGCTGGACCATTTTGGGTAGAGCAGGAATGTGCCATCTTCTTCTTCTCCTTGTTCCTTACAGACCAGGTTCTTGCTCCTATCTGGGGAGGAGGGTCATGGGAACATAGTCTTTGTTATCTTCTCCCCTTCCTTTCCCTGCCTTAGGGAACAGAAAGAAAGGCTAGATTTCTCAAGCCTCCTAGCGGAAGTACCCAGCCAGAAGCTTACTTTGGAGCTGGTGGGGCAATGATGCCCTTGAATTGGTCTACACCCATTTTATTTTTTTTTTAAACTTCTTTGTTGTGAATAGGGTGAAAGAGTACAAAGCAGATCAGTTTCCCTTAACAATTCCTTTCCTTTCCCTTCAACAATTCGTACACCTTCTGCTTCACCCCACTGATTGAAATCGTCACAGTGAGACATCACCTGTCCCACCTCCTCCCCATGTTCCCCACTTGCATTTCTCCTTCTTTCCTAGCCCTTCTGAACTCTATCCTTGGGCAAACTGCCCCTTTGATTTCAAATGGTTGACTATTCCAAGGTATGTGTAGCTCATTGTTACCATTCTTCTGTAGATGAGTAGATTGTTTGGCTAAACATTGAGCCAATGAGTTTAGTTCCAGATCAGAAGGGTGCCTAAGCGTCATAGTCTCAGGGGTCCACCAGTTTCTATCCAACTGTGGCTCAGTGGGCTAATGCGTCAGACTGAAAAGTTGTTTGAACTGCAAGGTTGGTGGTTCAAGCTCACTAGCTGTTCCTTGGAAACACTATACAGGGTCACCATGGTTTGGAATTGACTCTATGGCACCCCAAAACAACAGTATGCATACTCTTCTATATGATTTTGAGTTTTGTTCCACATTTTTTCCCTCTCACTCTATCTAGGATCTTCTAACGTGATCCCTTTCAGGGCCACCTACTTTTTCTTAAGGTCAAGGAAAAGACATGTTTCAATAAGCTAAGTCAGCGAAATCAGCAAGGGACCCTCATGAGGAATCAGGACCATGAAAAAAAAAGCTGTCTTCATCATTTTTCTCTCTTTCTCCTGGTCATCCTTTTCTGTTGCTGCATGCATAAGGCAAAAGATGCCACTCCTCAGGGAACTTTTGAACCTATATGACCTGTTCACATAAACTAGTGGCTCGCCTTTAGTTCCAACTCGGAACTAGCAGGATAGAGAAGCTGGGTAAACTGGCTTGAGCAACTATTTCTGGATCTATCAATGGTGAAGGGTGATGTCGCTCAAACACTTCATATGCTACCAAGCTGTGGGTAGGTGAGGGTAGGGGTATATTTCTCGGCTTCCGTATGCCTTGCTGTGAAGTGGGGGTTGTTAATAAACACCGTCGAGTTGGTTCCAACCCATAGTGACCCTGTTTCTGAGGAGGGACTGGTGAGCTTGAACCGCTGACCTTGCAGTCCAGCACATTAACCAGAATGCCACACCAGGACTCCTTGAAGTGGGGTTGTTGTTGTTGTTACGTGCCTTGGAGTGTAACAATGCATAAATCCTATCTTCTGTTTCCCAGAATGTTTTGCACAATTCATTATCTCATCCATTCTCAAACCATTTTTTGAGGCTTTCTGGGAGTCCTGGTGGCGCTGAAGGATAAGCACTGGACTGCTAACCACAAGGTCAGCAGTTCAAACCTCCCAGCCACTCCTTGGAAACACTAAGCAGGGTCGCTATAAGTCAGAACTGACTTAACAGCACTTGCAACAGCTGATTGTAAACACTTAACAAAAACAAATGATTTAGAATAAGGAAGACCGTAGAAGAATTGATGCTTTTGAGTTATGGTGTTGGAGGAGAATATTGAAAGTGCCATGGGCTACCAAAAGAACCAATAGATCCGTTTTGGAAGAAGTGCAGCCAGTGTGCTCCTTGGAGGCCAAGATGGCCAAACTTCATCTCTCACACTTCGGACATATTGTCAGAAGGGACCAGTTGCTGGAGAAGGATATCATATTTGGTAAGGTGGAGGGTCAGAGAAAAAGAGGGAGACCCCCAACAAGATGGATTGGCAAAGTGGCAGCATCAATGGGCTCAAGCGTGGTAATAGTAGTGACGTTGGCTCAAGATTGGGCAGTGTTTCAGTCTGCTGTGCATAAGGTCCCTGAGTCGGTACCAACTCAATGGCACCTAACAACAACATACATTTATAAGGAGCTCTGGTAGCATAGTGGTGACGAGTTGGGCTGCTAACCTCAAGGTCAGCAGTTTGAAACTACCAGCTGTTCTGTGGGAGAAAGGTGAGGCTTTCTGCTCCCATAAAGAATTACAGCCTCTGAAACCCTATACAGGGTCACTATGAGTTGGAACCGACTCTCTGGCACATAATCACCAGCACCACCATACTGAGTCCTGGTGTGGAGCTATGGGTTAAACCACTGGACTGCAAGGTTGGTTTGAAACATAATGTCTGTAGTTCAAACTCACCACCTGCTCTTCAGAACCCTATACAGGGTCACTATGAGTCGAATGATAGAATTCTGCAAATTCAATGATGTGTTCATTTCAAATACCTTCTTTAGACAGCATAAGAGACGATTATACACATGGACCTCGTCAGATGGAATACAAAGAAATCAAATTGACTACATCTGTGGAAAGAGACGATGAAAAAGCTCCATATCATCAGTGAAAACAAGGCCAGGGGCAGACTGTGGAACAGACCATAAATCACTCAAATGTAAATTCAAACTGAAGCTGGAAAAAATGAAAACAAGTCCACGAGAACCAAAATAGGACCTTGAATTTATCCCACCTGAATTTAGAGATCATCTGAAGAATATATTTGATGCATTGGACACTAAAGACTGAAGACCACAAGAGTTGTAGGATGACATCAGGAACATCATATAGGAAGAAAGCAAAAAGTCATTGAGAAGACAAGAAAGAAGGAAAAGGTCAAAATGGATATCAGAAGAGACACTGAAACTTGCTCTCCAGTTTAGAGATGTTAAAGCAAATGGTAGAAATGAGGAGGTACAACAGCTGAACAGAAAATTTCAAAGATCAGCTTGAGAAGATAAAGTCAAATATGACAACAAAGTGTGCAAAGATCTGGAATCAGAAAGCCAAAAAGGAAGAACACGCTCAGCATTTCTCAATTTGGGGGAACTGAAGAAAAAATTCAAGTCTCAGCTTTCATTACTAAAAGATTCTCTGGGCAAATTATTGAATGATGCAGAATGCATCAAGAGAAGATGGAAGGAATACACAGAGTCACTGTACCAAAAGGAAATTGTTGTTATTCAACCATTTCAAGATGTAGCATATGATCAAGAGCCAATGATTCTGAAGGAGGAAGTCCAAGGTGCATTGAAGGAATTGGTAAAGAACAAGGTACCAGGAATTGATGGAATAAAAATTGAAATCTTTCAAGAAAGAGGAGGCATTCACTCATCTATGCCGTGAAATTTGGAAGACAGCTATCTGGGCAACTGATTAGAAGAGATCCATATTTGTGCCCATTCCAAAGAGGGGTGACTCAACGGAATGCAGAAATCATCGGACAATCTCTTTGATATCTCATGCGAGTAAAGTTTTACTAAAGGTAATACAGCAACAGCTCCTATCATACATTGACAGAGAACTTCTAGAGGTTCAAGCTAGATTCAAAAGAGGCCGTGGAATAAGGGATATTGTTGCTGATGTCCGATGGATCTTGGCTGAAAGCAGAGAATATCAGGAAGATGTTTACCTGTGCTTTATTGACTACACAAAGGCTTTCGATTGTGTGGATCATGGCAAGCTATGGACAACATTGTAAAGTATGAGCATTCTGAAACACATAATTGTGCTCATGAGGATTCTGTACATGGACCAAGAGGCAGTTGTTCAAACAGAACATGAATTATGGTGTTGGAGGAGAATATTCAAAGTGCCATGGGCTGCCGTAAGAACTAACAGATCTATGTTGGAAGAAGTGCAGCCAGAGTGTTCCTTGCAGGCCAGGATGGCCAGACTTCACTCCTCATACTTCGGACATATTATCAGGAGGGACCAGTTGCTGGAGAAGGATATTATGTTGGGTAGGGTGGAGGGTCAGAGAAAAAGAGGAAGACCTCCAGCGAGATGGATTGGCAAAGTGACAGCATCAATGGACTGAAGTGTAGCAACAGTAGTGAGGTTGGTCCAGGATCAGGCAGTGTTTTGTTCTGCTGTGCATAAGATCCCTATGAGTCTATACCAACTTGGTGGTACCTAACAACAACAACAACATTAAGTCAGAAACTACTCGATGGCACTTAACAGTAACAACAATAACATACGTTAATACAAATAATCCAAGAAGTTCATGAGCTCTGGTAGCATAGTGGTTACGAATCGGGCTGCGAAACTTAAGGTCAGCAGTTCCAAACAACCAGCCGCTCCACGGGAGAAAGATGAGGCTTTCTACTCCCGTAAAGATTTACACCCTCGAAAACCCTGTACAAGGTCGCTATGGGTCGGAACTGACTCGGACGTCACTTAACAACAACAACAACAAGTTTTATTCCAACCCCCCCCACCAGACTCTGGCATCTGTACACTGTAGAGCCTTCTTTTGGAAAGCTTTGAAATATTGACATGTAATATTTCACTAATCCAGTAGGCGGCAGGCTTCCCAAATATAAACTCTGTGTGCTGTTCAGACCGCTGGTTGAAACACGCGATTCAAATAAGAGTCTATTGGACTATTGGGCGTGCTGTCTCTCAGAAATGCATTTTTGCCATCAAGAAAAGTAAGCAAGCAATTCAAAGCAACAAAACATTTTTAAAGCCCAGCAGAATTCTTGACTGTGTAACCGGCCTGGCTCCTTGTCACGTGCCAGACTGTTAACAGTTTTGTAAAATAAGAAAAAGATACTTCCAGTGTCAGCCACCACCCTTGTGTTTACCATTTCTTCTGTTCTGCTGTCTCTATCTTGCTGTGCCTTTTCACTTCTCCTTTGTCCCCTTCTCCTATGAAAATTTATTTTCAGACAAATAACTCTGGGTTCAATTTTAAAGGAAAAACACACACATATATCCTACAGAGTTTAGTTCATCGCAAACACAATCAATAGTGTGACAATTACTAAAATAAATTATTTGACTTTTCAGACATCCTGCCATAATTAATATTAAGATATGCAGGGAATTACTGTTTTAAAGCATAACATTGAGGGCAGATGTTGTTGTTACGTACCATCAAGTTAGGCCCGACTCACAGCAACCCTGTATATAGGGTTTTCGAGGAGAGACCGGTGAGTTTGAACCTTGGGTTTAAATCCTGACTTTGTTAATTACTAGCCCTGTGATTTTGGGCAGGTTCCTGAGACGCTAGTATTCATCTGGAAACTGGGGATGATAATAGAGTTTATCTCAGGGCTTTAGCATATGTAAAACATACCCAATAGTAGTTGCTATTATCATAAAAGTTTATTATAATGATATTACATTAATAAATTATTATATTGATATGCTATTTTGTATTTTTATTATTCTTATAATGGTCCCATTTTACTCCATAAATGCTAGATCAAGTCTGGAGTATTTTATTTAGATCTAAACTACAGGATGAAGACACATTTTCAGCAGAACACCGACAAGTTAGAGTGAACACAGAAGAAAATGAGCAGACTTCTGAAGCTAGAAGCTATCATATGCAAATTATCTGAAAGGGTTGATGCTGCAGCAAAAGCACTAGATAATTAACAGCAAAGTCAGAGATTCAAACCCACCAGCTGCTCCTTAGGGGGCTATAAGTCAGAGCTGACTCGGCAATACCACTAATAATTAATAACAATATAGGAACAACTTCCAAAACATGAATGGCTGGAGGGACTCCTGAGAGGCTTAGAATGAGGGTCTACTCCCCAGAACAAGTGGGATTTATATTTGTTACTGTTGGCTGTCCAAGGGAATGACCACTCCTATTGGATTTAATGTTTACTTTTCAGTTTGGAGATGCTTGGATCCAATATAATAACATTTTCAGGGGAAACTTGATTCTGGAAATCCCAGTCCAAGACAGAAAATCATCCTTTTTATATCCCTGTGTTAATATTTTTTGAGTCCTTCTTTCACTGTGGAATACCTTTCCAAGGCTGCAGCTTTATGCAGCGGTCACGGGTCTAGTAGCCAGCATTCTGCAGGCCCCAGCTTTGCATCCTGCCTTCCCTAAGTACCCTAACATAAGCCTATAAGGTAGGAAACCTGGCAACCCCCATCCCGGATAACTACACAATCACTGCTCTCATTTTTTGCTTCCCTTTCATTTTTGGTCCAAGAGACTTTCCACTTTGTCTCGAAGAGTTTGGCCATGCCTTAAAGGAGATATGTTTTATTGGATTCAGACATACAAGTTAGATTAAAATAACATTAGATTATTTAGGAATGAATTTTAATCATCACATCTGAAGGGAACTCAGACCAAAGGGTAGAAGTCTCTGAGAGGCAGATTTAAGCAGTCTTATTAAGGGAAGCTGTAAGGAGCTTTGGTAGTGTCGTGGTTATGAATCGGGCTGCGAACCTTAAGGTCAGCAGTTGGAAACTACCAGCCACTCCGTGGGAGAAAGATGAAGCTTTCTGCTCCTGTAAAGATTTACAGCCTCAGAAACCCTGTACAGGGTCGCTATGGGTCAGAACCAATTCGACGGCACATAACAACAGCATTAAGGGAAGCTGTAGAGGTAAGATATGGAAAAGTGCTGAGACCCAGGCTGGACTCCGCAATATCAGCCAAGGGATTCCGACACCGGTTGACTCTGTGACTGAATGAATTGAAGGAATGTGTAACCTGTCCAAGGGAATCTGTGCTTAAACCTATTGAAACCATAGGAGAATTAAGTTGAATCAAGCTGAAAATTCTTACTTAGAATTCTTAACCATCTCCCAATTTCACAGGCTTAAATCTAGTTCTTTATGTTAGGGGAGGAAATGAGCAGAGATGACCACGGTTGTTGCAGTCAAGGGAATATATTGTTATTGTTGTTGTGTGCCATGGAGTCGGTTCCAACTCATAGTGACCCTGTACAGGGTTTCCGAGGCTGTAAATCTTTACCGGAGCAGAAAGCCTCATCTTTCTCCCGCGGAACAGCTGGTAGTTTTGAACCGCTGACCATGTGGTTTGCAGCCCGATTTGTAACCACTATACTATCAGAGCTCCTAAGGGAATATATTGTTGTTGCTGTTAAGTGCCGTCAAGTCGGTTCTGACCCATAGCGACCCTGTACAGGGTTTCCGAGGGTGTAAATCTTTACCGGAGCAGAAAGCCTTATCTTTCTCCCGCAGAGCGGCTGGTAGTTTCGAACCGCTGACGTTAAGGGAATATATTAGTTGGGAAAAAATAATAGTTAAAATCTGCTTTTCTCTTCAGACTCGGATCATGATGTTTACAACAATCTTTTCTGCTATTGCTTGGTGCTATTGAATCACGTCTGACTGATAGTGACTCTGTGTATAAAAAGGGGAAACATTACTTGGTCCTGTGCAGCCCTCCCAATCTATCTGAGCCTGTTGTGCAGCCAGATGCCAGTCTCTCTTGTGAAGGCCTTCCTCTTGATGGTTGACCTTTATCCATCATGATGTCCTTCTCCAGGGGTTAATTGGTCCTTCCTGAGAGCATCTCATAAGTAAGCCAGGAAAATGCTTGCCATCCTTGATTTTAAGGAACTTTCCAAATTATTCATCTGGCAGTCCATGGCATAGTCAATGTTTTCTCCAACATTCAAATGGGTCTGTTCTTCTTTAGCCTCCCTTTTTCCTTGTCAACTATTCATATGCATACAAGGTGATACAAACAGACCATAGTTTGTGTCAGGTACACCTGAGTCATCAAAGTGACATCTAATTCTATTCTATGTTACAATTTAAAGAGCCTCTCACCTGCTAACACATCACACACATACACACAGACATAATTGTCTTAAGAGTCCTGTGAAATAGTCAAGAACTATTGTCCCGTAGCAATTTGTTTAAGGGTAAACCATTGAGGACTTGAATTCCAGCTGTTAGGTTAAATGACATTATTTTAAATTTTTTCTCTCAGTAAAGTGAAATATTCTCATTCTTAAGTTTCTGAAAGTACTATCTTTCAATATCAGTAAGCTCATTTTGCTGGTTGCTCCTTTTAGAGGCTGGAGTCCTGATGTGGTGCTATGGTTAATGCGGTGGACTGCAAGATTGGTTTGAACCTCGTCAGCAGTTCAAGCTCATCAGCTGCTCTTCTGAAACCCTATACAGGGTCGCTATGAGTCAGAACTGACTCGATGACACTTAGCAACAGTAACAAGGTCGCTACTACAGGGCTTCTGCTCTGTCTGATTCTGAATGTATAATAGCTATATACATTTTATATATATATATAAATGTAATATATATTATATATGTTGTTGTTAAGTGCCCTCGAGTCAATTCTGACCCATAGTGACCCTGTATAGGGTTTCTGAGGAACAGTTGGTGAGCTTGAACCACTAACCTTACAGTTCAAATAGCTTTTCAGTCTGGCGCATTAACCCACACCTGGACTCCATATAAAATATATTATATATAATAATATAATAGAAAGTTAGTGAAATGAGTTTGGTGAGTTTTCATTCTACTTCATGGCTCAAGTAATTTGCCTTTAGTACTTTGGTATTAGATATTAATACTCCAAAACACAATCATTTATACTTGAAGTGTTGGACTACCGCAGAGCATGTTTTAGAAAACAGTACCCACCAGAGAGTTGAGGTGGGGCTTGGTGCCATGCTTCCAGATCTTGTTATCACAATAACTAGAGTAGAAGTAACCAATTAGACTGTTGTTGTTAAGTGTCATGGAGTTGAGTCACACTCACAGAGAGCCTGTGCAGGGTTTCTGAGGAGTGGCTGGAGGGTTTGAACTGACAACCTTGTGGCTAGCAGTCCAGTGCTTATCCTACAGCGTCACAGCAGTACTCCAACCAATTAGACTAGAGAAACAATGATCTGAATCTGTCAAAAGTCCTGAGGTGCTTTAAGGGCAGGTTTATAACAGCTTTCAGTAATATATGTAAATTATCTTTCATTCACTCTTCTAAACTCTGATCTTTAGGTACCTTTGTTCATCATTATAAAGGCTGAAGTGCAATGTCAAGACCTAGTCACCATACACCATAGTTGTCTGTCCCCCACCCCCCCACCCCCGCCAAATCACTTTTCTCTATCAGATAGAAAGTGCTGTACTGTACTGTAGTCTGTCTGATGTTTTGCTTTTCTTCCTTCCCTGTTGACTCACAAAAGGGCCAGTAACCTTAAGCTCAACCCAGATAATGGAAGGACTCATTGAAAACAGAGGTCTGTCCTGACATGGTGCTGTGGGATAAAGCACTGGACCGCAAGTTTGGTTTGAACCACAAGCTCAGCAGTTCAAAGTCACCAGCTGCTTGGCACTTAACAACCAACAACAACACATTTGATCTTGTCAGAAACACCTAGAATTTGCAGGTGAACACAATATTAGCCATAAATAGAGAGAACACAGAATGAAAGAGAACACACGGGGCAACAACAACAAAAACCAGCCAACATATCCTCTTCTTAGCCTTTCATCGATCTGACTTTGGGGATACAAATATGATGACATTAGAAATTGTTTGTAGTCACTAGGAACACTGGGAAACTCATGCTACTTATCAAAGCAAATGCAAGATAGGATTTACTCATTGCAGCAGATGGAGAGACTTGTTTAAAACCTCATGACTTTTGAAACAGTCATGTGATGATGATGTGAATTCCTAGAGTTCACTGATTTCCTCTCTGTGGAGAGTTATCACAGAGAAAAAGGATACTGACAAAAAAGATTTCCGTCTCATAGAATATGAACGTATAAATGCTGCATAAATAGCTTTCTTACAGATGATAATATAGCCTGATTAGTTTAACTCAGCTTAAATTTGATAGCCAGATTTCATGACAAGGAGACAGGGTGACTAGAATACAGGTTGCAGGATTTATATGGTTTAAGCTCGACCTGGTCTTAAATATTAGTTCATGTATCCTTGCCATCTCAACAAGTTGCAAGAGACTGGATTTTCACTGCTTGGACAGATTAAAATCATGAAATTTGTCTCGAAGCTCCTAGATTCCTAGTTTCAGTTGTATTCTCATTGGGACCCTTTCATTCCTACTCAGACACCTGGCTTCTCAGCTCTCAACAAAGATGTTGTTGTTGTCAGCTGCCGTTGAATTGGTTCCAACTCATAGTGACCTTATGCACAACAGAAGAAAGTGCTACCCTCACATTCCTTTCTAAGCAAGATGGTGGACTAGGCAGACACACTACCCAGGCCCTCTCCAACAAAGATGCTAGAGACAAGCACACACAAATGAAAATGATTGAACTCGAAACTTCACAGGAGAGATTATTATTGTTGTTGTCGTTCCATGCCCTCACGTCAGTACTGACTCATAACAACTTTATGTACAACAGAACAAAACACTGCCTGGTCCTGCACCAATTTCACAATCATTGTTAAGCTTGAGTCCATTGCTGCTGCCACTGTGCCAATTCATCTCGTTGGGGCTTTTCCTCTTTTTCACAGACCCTCCACATTAGCAAGTATGATGTCCTTCTCCAGGGACTGGTCCCTCCTGATAATATGTCTGAAGTTGTTGTTGTTGTTGTTAAGTGCCGTCGAGTCAGTTCCGACCCATAGC
>NW_006408617.1:9884953-9888407 GCF_000296735.1 Chrysochloris asiatica
GTCCAACTTTCACATACATATGAGGCTATTGAAAATACCAGGGCTTGGGTCAGGCATACCTTAGTGCTCACACAGACATCGTTGCTTGTCAACACTTTAAAAAGTTCTCGTGCATCTGATTTGCCTAATGCAATACTTTGTTTGATTTCTTGACTGCTGCACCCATGCGTGTTGATGGTTGATCTGAGCAAAATGAAGTCTTTGACAGCTTCAGTTTTTTTCCATTTATCTTAATGTTATTTATTGGTCAAGTGGTGAGGACTTCTGCTTTCTTTACATTGAGATGAAACCCATACTGAAGGCTGTGTTCTTTGATTTTCATTAAGTATTTAAGTCCTCTTCAGTTTCAGCAAACAAGATTGTAACATCTGCCTATTGCAGGTTGTTTATGAGTCTTCCTTCAACCCCGATGCCACTTTTTTTTTCATCATATAATCCACTGCTCAAATTATTTGCTCAACATATAGATTGTATAAGTATGGTGAAAGAATACAACCCTGGCACACATCTTTCCAAATTTTAAACCATTCAGAGCTCTTTTGTTCTGTTTGAGTAACTGCCTATGTACAAGTTCCTCATAAGCACAATGAAGTGTCCTGGAATACTCATTTTCCACAGTGTTGTCCATAGCTTGTCATGATCCACACAATCGAAAGCATTTGCATAGTCAATAAAGGAAAGGTTAAAGAAGTTAATTGAGTGCTCACTAGCTGAGGAAGATGAGCAGGGATGGCAAGAGAGGGAGACTGGTGAATGGCCAGCCAGATGTGGTGTAATCATCTTGTGATCAGCTTTAACAACATAAGCTGGTCTGGCAAAACAGACTGACACAGGAGACGGGAAAGGTATGATTCCTTCTTTTCTCCCACGCTTCCCTGGTATGGCCAGCTACCACCGTCATCCACCTCAGCACTGACGCTGCTTTCTGGGAGTTTAGAGCCATGTGGCTGGGAGCCATGCCAGTGTGAGTTGGGGGCCAGTTGTGCCACTTTGGTGTCTGGTTTCAGGTGAGTTCAGTTCCAGACCTACAGAATCTTCAGAGCCACCAGACCAGCATTTAACCAGCCACCCTACCCCCAGCTGCCATGTGGTCCCAACAGACATTGAAGCCAGCTGTATCAAAAGCTTCCAGGAACTTACTTCTGGATTCAGTGCCTTGAACAGATAACACGGAGGTCAGTAAGAACACTATTTAGGACCAGGAACTCTGCTGTCATATCCCTCCCATACCTGCCTCATGAGCTCCTTGGCTTGCAGGAGTCCCTAGAGTTTTCTCTTCTCTGGGTCCAACAACTGTACTGTTTTTTACTTTGTTGTTAAATTGTTTTTGCTTGTTTATTCTTTCTCTTCTTTCTTCTTCCCTTTCCATTCTATTGAATTCTATCCTTTCTGTCTCTGCACTAGTTTAAAAAATTTTTTCTTCTGTTTTTTCTTTCTCCTCCTCTTTCCCCCCCCTTTTTTGACCTTTCTTTACTACCCTCCACTGGTGTGGCACTGTGGGCTAATGCGTCAGACTGCAAAGTCATTTGAACTGCAAGGTCGATGGATCAAGCTCACCAGCTGCTCCTCAGAAACCAAAAAAGAGGGTTGCTATGGATCAGAATCGACTCGATAGCACTTAACAACAATAACTTTCATCCCTCTTCCTGGTTTTTATAAGTATTTTTAAAATTTTTCTTCATTTTCTTTCCTCTCTTATTTTTCTCTTCTATAGCTCCATTTTTCTGTTCCTCTTTTCTCCTCCTAGTTATTCTTAATTTTTTAATTTCTTCTTTTATTTTCCCTCTTATTATTCTCTGTAGCTACATTTCCCTATCCCTCTTTTGTCTTGATAGTTTTTGTGTGTGTGTTTTCCTGTTTGCTGCCCCCCCAAAAGAAAAAAAATTATTTTTTTTCCTCTTTTCATGGTTGCTTGTTTGTTTATTCTATTTTGTTTTCTTGTGTGTGTCAGAGGAGGAGTATTCTCTTTTCCACCTGACAGAGGACAGCAACTGTGTCCATATCACCCAGGCACAATGGCACCCTCTGCAGCTCTACCCATGGGGCAAAAGCCAATACCAGCTCCTATACTACCTGATCAATAATAGATAGCAGTCAGCAGAAGCCAAATTCACCCTAAACTAAGGTGTACAAGTGGCAAACAAGAACGGTGTATATGCTTCAATTCTCTAACTACATTCACAGAAGACAATTGCTGAGAGCCTAAGAACACATTACTATACAATCATCAATCAAATACAAATATGACAACTCCAGATGCTCTGGAGACAGCAGATAATTTTAGCTCACATGAAGAAACAAAAGATAATGGCTCAAACAAATGACCAAGATGTGGAGCCAGGAAACGTTTCTGAGGAAGAAAAGATAGTGGAACTAACTGAAAAAGAATTCAAAATAATGATATTTATGTACCTTCAAAGGATTGGCAGAAAGATCAAGGAAAACATAGAGAACACAGAAAAAGCTTCAGAAGAATTCAAGAAAACACTACAAAAATAAACAGACAAAATAAAGGCAAAGTTTGAAACAATACAAAATCTACAATTAGAAACCCAGAAAATTAATTCTAAGATTTTAGAAATGAACAATGCATTAAAAGGGCAAAGGAATAGATTCAAAACAATGGAAATCTAAGCTAGTAAGCTTGAAGGTGAATCTCTCAATACTAGTATGTTAAAAGAACAATCAGAAAAAATAATGAAAAAAATCCGAGGAAAGCTTAAGCATTATGTGGGACACTATCAAGAGGAACAACTTACAGTGATCAGAATTCCAGAACTGGAAGAAACAAGTAGATAGAAAATTGTCAAAGAGTTGTTGGAAGAAAACATGCTTAACATCATGAAAAATAAGAAGATAAGCATACAAGAAGTTGAATGAACCCCAAGCAGTATAGATTCTAAAAGAAAATTACCAAGATACATCATAATCAAACTTTCCAAAACCAAAGAAAAAGAAAGAATCCTGAGAACAGCTCAGGAAAAAGGAAAAGTTATCTATAAAGAAGAACCAGTAAGACTAAGCTCTGATTTCTCAGCAGAAACCATGCAGGCAAGAAGGCAATGATGGGATGACACATACAAAACTCTAAAAGAAAAAAAATTCAAACCAAGAATCAATACTCAGCAAAGCTGTCCCTCAAATATGACAGCAAAATTAGAACATTTTCTGAGAAACAGAAATGAAAGGAGGCAACTTTATAAATAATGCTAAAGGGTGTTCTTTGGATTGAGAATCAATAACAGCAGCGAACAACCTGAGATTACCATACATGATAACACCATCCAGAGCTCAATTCAGATATAGAAGTAATTAAAGTAAAATAAACATACAAGACTGAAAATAGGCAACTAGAGATATCAATTTATAATGACTTCAACTGCAAAGCAAAAATAGGGAATAATTTAGATACAAAACTTTCAAATGGCAAGGAAGTTAAGTAGATTCCTAAATT